>NC_053028.1:474541232-474704267 GCF_003073215.2 Triticum urartu
CACTCACTGTTTACTCAATGAGGCACGGAATGGCTTGTTCAAGAGAAGCTGATGTGGTGTATTCTTTGCACGGTGGTGGGTCCCAGGAAGTGACGGCGTGGTATTGTGAAGAGTGACGTTATGTTGTTTTCGTGTTCCAAATGATTCCGTTGAACCGTTCGCAACGGCAGGCACATCCGTGCAGCGCGAAGAGGCATGGTTATGATTTACCAAGAGTCACATTCGTGCGTTTATCACGGAAACCCAATGGCTCGACGGCCGTCTCTTCGTACCTCGGGAGTGAACACCACGTGGCGCCGCTCCAAAAACCTAACGGTGCGACGGGCGTCTCCTCCGGTGACGCCATTATGGCTCGTCGCCCGAGGCCAGGCTCCGGCTATTTAAGGCGGACAGACGGAGTCGCGAAACCCTAGCCACATTCTACTCCTCCCTTCGTTCGCCGCCAGGCCTTCCATTCCTCTTGCTCATCACTATTCACTGACCATCTCCGCCATGGCTGGGTAGAAGGAGACTACTCCAGACGGCCGTACCCTGTCGCGGGAGGAGATCCCGACTCGTGAGGGTTCCTCGTCTGTAAGTTCACCCTGTTTCTGCTTCTCCTTCATTCGTTTTTTGTTTCTTTCGGCTGCTTTGATTTAGTTTGTGAAACATGAATTATTGTGGTCAGCTGACTCCTAATTTGATGCGGGTGTGTCTTGCTGATACTGATTTACAGTCAGTTGGAGGTAGGGTTAGTCTGCGTCATGGTCTTGAATAGAAGTCCCCTGCTATAGAATTGGGGAGCAGCTGTTGCTCGAAAGAGATGGGAATGGTGAGCGGGGCGGCGACGGTAATGGTGCGCGTTGTTTCAGTTGTAGAGGCTAACAAAATGTGTGACGAGCTGGTGGAGATCATCCATGGGTGGCAGGAGCTATTCCAGGAAGCAAGGGAAGATTTGAAGAAGGCGAATGTCAGGATCGTAGAAATTACGGTTGAGAAGAACAATCTCCTTGAAAAGCATGTCCAGTCGTTGCAGGAATCAGTTGCAGTTGTGAAGCAACATGACGAGGATGTGAAGGCACTGAAGAAGGATATTGATGAACTGCGCATGGCGCAAACCAGCAAGAATCGGTTGTTGCAGGAATCGGCCGCAAGTGTGAAGCGACATGACGAGAATATGAAGGCACTGAAGAAGGAGATTGATGAACTGCGCCGGGAGAAAACTAGCAACAAGGTCGGTGGGGACTAGGTATACAGCGGCGTCCCTGGCTGTTATGTGCGTCTGGTGTTCTTAAGCAGTGGAGTGGAGTTTCTTACATTGTCTTGTGAAATTTCGCTGTCAGCTACCTTGCAAACAAAATGTATTTTGGTTTCGAGTATCGTTGTAATTAGGCGCCATTACTTATGATGCACGGGACGAGAAGTCTCTGCATCCACGGTTGTGAACCTAGTATTGTAATGACTTGTGTACTGACGAAGGTGTGTACGTTCGTGGCTTTTCTGTGCTGTAGTGTTTTGGGTCACAGACATGGGCTTGCATCCCACAGATTCATGGTGTGGTTTTATATAGAGTCACGTTCGCTTGTATTTGTGTTCGAAATGTTTCCGTCGACTCGTTGAGAAAAATAGGCACGTACGCAGGTGAATCCCATGGGGGAATGGTTTCGTCTTTTGCATAGTCACGTTCGTACGTTTATCATGGAAAGAAAGCAGAATGGGTTTAGATGTTAATGCTAGCTGTTTGCTTTGTGAGATTCAAGAGTCGAGTTGTTTAAAAGCATAAGTTCCTTGTTTTTAAAAGCCACGGTTCTGTACTGAGTTACATCGCGCTTCTTTTATTAGAAGCACGAACGTGAAGTGAATATAGCGGCAGACGATGACTTGTGCACTGACGATGGCATGGACGTTCGTGTCAGTGTTAAGGGTCACAGGCACGGGCGTGAAGCGCTAAAAGGCATACTGCCCTATAATATAGAGTCACGGTCTCGTGTGTTTGTGTTCCGAATTGTTCCGTCAACTCGATCAGACGGTGAGGCACATGCGTTCAGCCCACAAAGGATTTTTAATTCGGGAGACCCACTGGAATTGGTTCAGATGTGAACACCCACTATTTACTCTGTGAGGCACGGCATGGCCTATTTGAGAGACGCTGGTGTGGTATATTCTTCGCACGGTCATGGGTCCCAGGAAGGCACGGCGTTTTATTGTGTAGAGTGACGTTAGTTTGTCTTGGTGTTCCAGATGGCGTGGTTTTATGTAGAGTCATGTTCGCCTGTATTTGTGTTTGAAATAATTCCGTTGACTAGTTCAGTAGAAGAGGCACGGACATGAATGCCATCAGGGCATGGTTGGGTCCGTCGGAGAGTCACGTTTTGTAAGTTTATTGTTGAAACAAAGCGGAGTGGGTTTAGGTGTTAACGCTAAATGTTTACTTTGCGAGTGGCCGGTTTGAGAGTCGAGGTGTTTAAAAGCGTAATTTCCTTGTTTTTAAAAGCCACGTATCTGTGCTGAGTTGCGTGGCGCTTATTTTATTAGAAGCACGGCATGAGGTGTTTAAAGGCACGGCGTGGTACTGTGTAGAGTGACGTTAGTTTGTCTTGGTGTTCCAGATGGCGTAGTTTTATGTAGAGTCACGTTCGCCTGTATTTGTGTTCGAAATGATTCTGTTGACTCGCTCAGAAGAAGAGGCACCGACATGAATGCCATCAGGGCATGGTTGGGTGTGTCGGAGAGTCACATTTCGTAAGTTTATTGTTGAAATAAAGCGGAATGGGTTTAGGTGTTAACGCTAAATGTTTACATTGCGAGTGGCCGGTTCCAGAGTCGAGGTGTTTAAAAGTGTAATGTTTTTAAAATCCATGGCTCTGTGTGGCGCTTCTTCTATTAGAAGCATGGGCGTTAGGTGACTACAACTACGGTTCTGTAACAGGTATCGACATGACTTGTGCACTTATGATGGCGTGGACGTTCGTGGCAGTGTTAAGGGTCACATGCATGGGCGTGAAGCGCTAAAAGGCATGCTGCCCTATAATATAGAGTCACGCTCCTGTGTGTTTGTGTTCCGAATGATTCTGTCGACTCGATCAGACGGAGAGGCACCGCAGTTCAGCGCACAAAGGTTCTTTAATTGGGGAGACCCAGCGGAATTGGTTCAGATGTGAATACCCACTGTTTACTCTATGAAGCACAGAATGGCCTATTCAAGAGATGATGGTGTGGTATATTCTTCGCACGGCTATGGGTCCCAGGAAGGCACGACATCGCATTGTGTAGAGTGACGTTAGTTTGTCTTGGTGTTCCAAATGATTCTGTTGAATCGTTCGCACTGAAAGGCACAACTATATGCGTTACACGGAGTCACATTCGCGTGTTGATTGCAGAAACCCCACCGTTCGACGGGCGTCCCCTCGTATTCGGTGTGAACGCTGCTCCAGAAACCCAAGGGTTCGACGTGCGTTTCCTCCGGTGACGCCGTTCTGGAGGAGGTGGAGGTATTTAATAGAGTGAACGCCACGTGTCGGCGCTGCGGAATCCAAAAGGACCGACGGCCGTCTCATCTGTCGGTGAAGTGAACGCCGCGTGTCACCATTCCGTTGCCCGAGGTCAAGAAGCAGTTATTTAAGCCGAGCGGCGTCCGCCACCACTAGACATCATCCTGCTTCTCCCTCTTTCGCCGGCAATCTTAGGAAATCACCCATCTTCCTCTTTTCGTTTGTGACATTCCCTGCCATGGTTTGGCACAAGATAACTACTTATGCGATGCTTACTCCCGAGCGTCGCTTTCAGTTGCAGGAGGACATCCGTTCGAGGCGCGCCGCTCGGGTCGCAGCAGGCATGTCTCTGGACTCGTCGGGGCCGGAGGAGATTGGGGAGGTGGAGGAAGTGGAGGGGGATCCGTCGGAGCTCATGCAGGGAGTTGATCCAGTTGGGGGAGATGTGATGGAGGAAGAGGAGGGGGGTGACAAGGATGAGGAAGACGACATGGAAGGCGTGGACGAGGATGACGAGGACGATGAGGAAGGCGTGGACGAGGATGAGGATGAGGACGAGGATGATGTGGACGAGGACGACGAGGAAGGCGTGGACGAGGATGAGGAGGACGACGAGGAAGGCATGGACGAGGATGAGGAGGAGGACGAGGAAGGCGTGGACGAGGACGACGAGGAAGGCGTGGACGAGGATGACGAGGATGACGAGGAGGATGGTGACGAGGAAGACGAGGACGACGAGGAGTGGGGTGACGAGGAAGACGAGGCGGAGTTCTATCTCGGTGAGTCGGCCTTGATGGCGGAGCAGACCGCTATCCTGGAGTCCATCCAAGATGAGGCGTATGTGGAGTCCAACCGGTGCTTCCTCCGGGAAGAGCAGGCGAAGACCGATGTGCTCTTCGACGAGCTGGATGCCGAGCAGGAGGCGGAGGCCAATGACGTCGGTGTCAGAATGGAGATAGTGGACATCTCCGACGACGGGGAGTAGTGTAGTTTTGTTGGTAGATGTTTGCTTTTCCATGCTTTTTATGCTTTTCATGTTTTGTGTGTCTGTAAAGGTTGAACAATGTCAAGCAATCGTCGTTGTCAGAACGGAGACAGTTTCGTTTCCATGTCAAACAATCATGTTTTGTTCTTATGTAGTAGTACTACGCCGTCCAAAATAAATGTGTCAACTTTGCAGTACAATTCACATTGTACTGGTTATTACAGTGTTGAGCGAATTAATTTGTGATGGAAGGTGTATGTTTTATTACAAATTGCAGTTTTAAGTACCATATTTGGGTCGGAAGGCGTATGTTTTATTACATTGTATTGTTTTATTATAGATTGCAGTTTCAAGTACAAAATAAACGTCTCAACTAGGGCACATATTTGATTCTAGAGATTTCAGTGTGGTTAGATTTGAATATGGTTTCAACATGGTTAGATTCTAGAGAGGCACTCAAGAACATGCACAAAAAGTCCATAGATGTGCTTTTGAGAAGCACCGTCTTGCATGGTTTTACCGCAAGATGGGATTCGACATTTATCCAGGACATTCCGGGTTTTATAAGTGTAGAAAGAATTGTTTTTCACTTATATGTTGTGTGGCAGAGGCACGGCAATTACTTTTGTGAGAGGCATGAATGTGCCGACGGAACGGGCATGGTCACGTATGAAATAGGTGCAAGGTGGTCCCTAATGTCTCCTTAATGTATCATCTATACACTTTATTGTTACAAGCACGATCGTCGTTCTTGTTGAGGCGCGGAGGTGAAGGATGGAGCCTTTGCGTCTGCGATAGTCACGTCCTATATTAAGAAGGAAGCAAATCTTCACAGACCCAATACGTCGGAAGCTAGCTGTAAGGCATGCTCCTGCCTCTGCGTTTTCGATGACGTCACGTTTAGTGCCAGTGGGGTGGACGTAATGCTCGGTTTGTTGATGTTTTTTTTGTCAGCAACTTTCTTAACATGTTACGCCCGAGAGAGGTACGGTGTTACCCGACGTAGAGGCATGCACGTAACTAACTGGAGGCACGGAGACGTGATTTCAAGGGAGGTACGGACGCGAAAATGATCGTTATGCAAGGACGTGAAGGTGTGCCTCTGCTTTAAAGAAGCTTTCACTGACACATTTTCATTGTGGGGGCATGGACTATGAGCTCCATGTGTTTTCGAAGGCATTAGGCCTCATTAATGAACATATCAGAGAGAAGGTGAATCTTTTGGTTGACGTCTAGAATGTTGCGTAAAATGACGTGAAGCCAAGTTACGCATGGCCCCCTTGGCATCAGAGGGACATAGGCACATAAGTGCCTATTGTGGTGCACTGGAAATAAACTTGTGCAAAATACATGTAAACTACAAGCAAACTACAAGGTTAACTGCAACACAAGCAAACCTAAATTTATAACAAGCAAAAGGTAGTCTTGAGGGAAAGCAAATCTAATGAGAAATCTAGAATGTTCTAGATAATTTTGTTTGCCGGGACCATCTGATTCAGTAGTCGTAGTCGCCACAGGACCTAGCACGCTTCCTGGTTTGCTCCTTGTCGAGTTTTGCCCGGTGAAGCCCTTCCTGGATGATGCTGAGGCGGCTTCCTGGATGTTTTCGCATGACACGGCCACTCCGAGGGATAGTGGAGTGAAGCCACGGTGCGCACGGTTATCCAAGGAGAAATTGCAGTGAAGTGCCTCAGTTTTCGTAACACTTTAAGTTGCTTGTTCACTGAGAGAGGCACGGGTGTATGTTTAAATGACGCAAGACCGTGCTACTGTTTTCCGAATTGTTCATTTCTGACACGGTTTCTTGGAGGGACACGATGTCTGCAATTAAAAGGGGCACGCAATCTTTCGCTTTGACGAATTCTTCGGATGCATCAGTTTTGTTCAATATGATAATGAGAATGGAAACCCAGCATCTAAAAAGTGATTGGAGGTTCGTTGCTGACCTTAAGTCATTATCATAGCATTCCAAATGTTTTCAGAGACGTGTTCACACAGACGTATGATTTTCACAACCTCTTGATGCACATTCGTTTCCCGTGGGGTGCACGGACGTCCTTTGGAGAGGCGCGGTTGGAGCAGTTGAAGGTTTGCAGTGGACGCATGTTGCTTTTAAAAGACAGAATTTCACGCCAAGCAACTGAGATAAACAAGAGGATACTAGTTTGATTTTTGAGCATCTGTGTGAGCTGATTTCTTTTATCATAGGGTCCAAAAACATATGATCGATATTGAAAACAGAAAGCATGCACATAATTGCTTGACCATGTTTACACAATGCACTCATTCAATATAGCAAGTACATCTCTTCAGACCTATTTTTCAGCATCCACAGTTGAATGGATCTGGCAAATCCAGATATTCAACACCTGTGTTTTTTAAGTCCATGTGCATGTGCTCGCAAGTTGTTGTTAATTTAAGCTCTGCGCAATTAGAAGCCCTTTTGTCCATCTGCAGTACCTCTTCTTGCCGTTTGTAAAATTCACGAGTGAAATCTCTGCGCAGGCCAAACTTAAGCCTGATGGTCAGTAGCATCCTAGCATTGAGAATAAAGAATGTCACAAATTCAGTGTTTGCATCTGTGACATCATAGTCTTCTAGCGTTAATGTCCTCAAACAAATGTCGTGATTATTGAGAAACACCCGCTGCTTTTGGTGCCATTCATTTATTATACCTCTTTGATCCCATCCCCCCCCTAAACACACGAGAAGAGCAAACTTAAGAGTTAGTGCCAGTATATTATGCATATTTTGCGTGGGCTTTCAACGTGTGTGAAATCATCACCTCGATAAACAAGTTTTGCTAGCATTGAAAGCATCGCAGCAAGTCAACAATCTCATCTAGATTAAAGCATGTCTGTGAGATGAACAAGGTTTTGACGGAATCCAGCACCGCGTGTAGGCTACTTATGCAGAGACCCTTCATTGAGCACATAATGTTATATTATTAGCTCGTGGATGTGAATCTCAAGTGCTTTTGAATAACGCAGGTCAAAGTAATGTGCAGAGGAAGTACCTGAATAACTGTAGTCCCAATGACGATATTTGTTTCGTTGGGTAATTCAGAATTTTTTTCCAGTGTGTCCAACACAGGTGCGGACAAAACTGTTATCTGTAGTTGTGCATCTACAGAATCATGTAGCAGTCTCCGGAGGGAAGGCGCATCCTCAATGGTCAGTTTTCCTCCGTCGGAACGAATGCCAATGCTTACAAGCCTAGCTGAGTTTGTTCGTAGATAGCAGAATTTCTTGTTGCAAACAAGCAGCAGGCACTGCAGGGCAGGGCAACCGTGGTGGATGAACTTCCCCAAGGAGACATCCGATATATAAACCTCCACCAGCGAAAGTCTCCTGAGCAGTGGGAGGCAAAGCATTTCTACAAGATTGTCTTCTAGTTTGCACATGGCGAAGGTGATGGTGTGGAGAGACGAGCGAAATCTCGAGATGGATGCCGATGGCGACGACATAGAAGAAGGGATTCTACGTGCTTGCCAGGGCTCTGGGTAGAAGAACTTTGGGAATATATGATAGAACTCTAAAACCTGGAGTTGGCCTAGATTCCGAGACAGGAACAACTCATTGACGCCACAAGGTTCGCACTGGAGGTAGCTTGTCGGGATGCAGAGGCAGCGAACCGGGCCCTTGTGATCGGAGAGGATAGATACAGGAAGATTGAAGCCATCAGCGACAGATTCTCCGCGGCAGTTGCAACTAAGATGTCGGCAGTGAGTTCCGACGTATGTTTCCTGGAAGATTTGCTTGCCCGGGAGAATGCGGATGATTTGGCAACAGATTTTTTCCAGAGATTTGGTAGAACGAGTATCAAGGATCACACGAAAGTCGAGATCGAGTGGTGCGGTGAGCCATATGTGGCGCCACCGAGATGCGAGCACTTGTCTGCGCATGCCTTCCTTTATGGGCAGACAAGAGATGATCTCGCTGAGGATGGCGCCGGGAAGATCACTGATGCGGTCCGGACCAGACTCAGCATGGTTCTCGGATCCAGTGGGCGAGCCACAACCGCTCCTCTTAACGAGCTTAGAGGGCACGGGTACAGCGGCGAACCTCGTCTTCTTGTTGCTAGAGGCACGCTTCTTCATCTCCATTGCCAATCTCGTGCCGCCTCCGTTGCAGGTTTCTGTGCGGTGGATCTGGGAAAAGGGTTAGGGTTTTATGATCCATAAAGACGACAATGTATATACGTACCTAATCTAGAAGATTTCTATAGACGTGGTGGAATAGTCACGGCGTGGACAGACATGCGTCTTCACGAGGCACGGGTATCAACTGTCCAGATAGACAGAAGTTTGGTGGGGGAGGCATGTGTCCGAATACTCAGTTAGAGATGCACGGTTGCGCGGTCTATAGAGACACGGGGGTGTGGCGCCACGACATGGGGGCAAATGTCATGTGAGGCACGTGCGTGCAGGCGGTGGAGGCATCTAATTGCAGTCTATACAAGCACGGACCTCGTTGAAGCCTCCACAGAGCCAGCTATCAACTCCCTGGATGCACAAAAGTGTGGTGGCAGAGGCATGCCTGCGAACACTCAGGTGAAAAGACACATTTGTGAAGTCTCTGGATCCACGGAAGTGTGTCTCCAGCGGAACGTAAAAGCCACGGCTCGTGGCACGTGAGGCACAAGGGTGCAGGCTCCGGAGACACCGAAGTCTAGCCTCTACAGGCACGTATGATTGTCAACCCTCTGAATGCACAAAATTTCGGTGGCAGAGGCATGGATCAGAATACTCAGCTATGGAGGTACGGGTGTGTATTCTCTGCAATCACAAGGGTCACGGCAAGTGTCATGTGAGGCACATGTATTGAAACACCAGAGGCACGGAAATGAAGCCTCTTAGGCATGAGTGTCAGCCCAATGGATGCACAAAAGTGTGGTGGCAGAGGCATGGGTGAGAATGCTCTGCTGGAGAGGCACCGTTGTGAGCTCTCTGGACCCGCGGGCGTCTGGCTCCACGGGCACCTAACAGTCACGGCTTATGTCAGCTATGGTGGCACGTAGATGCAGAAAAGTGCCCGACTCAGCATAAACCCTCTCTGGGTGCAGAAAAGTGTGAGCAGAAGGCGCCAAAGTAAGGGCTCTACATGCACGTGTACCAACCTTCTTAATACTCAGTTAGAAAACCACGGTTGTGAAGTTTCTAGACAAAGTCTGACCTTAAGACAAAGAACAGCCGTCATGTCACGAGACACACGGTTTTAGTGGCCTACCAATCACGGACTTGCTTCGGTATTGGAAAGGTTCCCACTAATGATTTCATTATCAGTGGGAACATCGTACTATACTAACAAAGAGTCAGTGTTGTGACGGTAAAATACTCAGAATCTTTCCGCTGAAACATTGACGTTTGCACAGTTACAACACTTTCGTTTGCACAGTTACAACATTTTATAATCAAAGATTGTTATGGCAAGCTTACAGACGGTACAAAATATTACAAGGGTTCTCTGTTCATGTTCAGACGAAACACACGTTCAAAAGGGCACAACAACATGTAACCCTGCAAGCTTGGACAACTTACTCCAGCTCTGTGTTCAGCAGTCACATCTGAATGGGTCCGTCAAATCCAGGTATTCAACACGCGTGAGTTTTAAATAAAAGAACCGGTGCTTGCACGCTCCCGATAATATAAGGCGAGCATGTTCAGAAGCCTTTTTGTTCCACAGAAGATCCTTTTGATGCTTTTCGTAAAATTCTTCCGTGAAGTCTTGGTGGTAGCGATAGTTAAGCCTCATGGTCTCAAGCTTGCTTGCACTCAGAACAAAGAATCTCACAAATTCAATGTTTACCAAGCAGGGTTCATAGTCATCCAGCGTTACTGTCTTCAGACAAAAGTCATCTCGTTTGACAAACGGTCGGTGCCTACGACGCCATATATTTGTTTCTTCGCAACAGAGTCCTCCCTAGATGTACATGAAGAATGAAAATACTTAAGCTCTAAAAACAGAGATTCTGTCGAAAGAGCATCCAGTGTAAGGTATTTATTGGATTCTTTGTAGATACGAGTGTATGTAATACTAAAACATGTCTAGCCACGGGTGTATCAATTTACAGACGAATGTAAGACAAGCCTTTTAAGACATATAGTAGAAGTAGTACAATATGCATGTTACGGGCTTTCAATGTGTGTGAGAATCATCACCTTGATAAACAAGTTCTCAAGGCTTCGAAAGCATTGCATCAGGGAAACGACCACATCCACTTCAAAACACATCTTGATGAGCATAGTCTTGACCGTTTGAAGCACTATTGTCAGGCTGACTGCCGGCAAACCCTGCATGGTGCACGCACAATGATTTTAAAAATTGAACAAAAGGTTCTATTACATGAAATTTGTTTACTCGGACAAATGCAGCTGAAAACTAGGTACCTGGATAATTGTAGGGTTACGCGTGACCTTGGATTCAGAGAAAAAAATCATGGAATTTGCCCACAGTCTCTAGTTTAGGTGCAGACATGACAGTTATCTGCAAGTTTCTGCTGAGAATATCGTTAAGCAACCGCTGAAGTGACGGGGCATCCTCTATAACAAGTTCGCCATGTCCACAGCAAATTCCAATGCTTACAAGGTTATGTGAGTTTATTCTTATGCAGCGGCTTTCCATATTCCAAGTAAGCAGTAGGCACCGGAGTGTGGGGCAACTAGAGTGAATGATGCTTTCAAGCGAGATGTCTGATATACCAACGTCCACAAGTGAAAGTCTCTTGAGCAGTGGTAGTTTAAGAGCCTGAACGTAACTGTCTGGTATTTGGCAAAGAGCAAAGGTGGCGGTGTGTAGGGAGGACACAAACAGAGAGAAGGACGCCGGTGCAAAAGGTGCAGATGATGGGTGTGTGAGTGGTCGTACGACACACTCTCTCATGAAATCTGGGAACATGTAATAGAACTCAAGCACCTGTAGATTGTTCAGTTTGGATGATTTCAACCAGGCGTCGACGGTGGAGGGTCTGGATTGGAGGTAGCACGCCGGTATGCAGAGACGGTGAACTGTGCCCACATGGGCGGAGAGGATGGCATCCGGAAGGGTGGTATCGTCAGTGCCAGATTTTCGAGGGCACCGAGTTTCGAAGTGCCTTTCGCGGGCGAGCTCCCAGGTAGGAGGCGCCACGGAGATTTTCTTGACATGAACTGTTTCTAGAGGCTTAAAAAGACGAGCGGTAGGGATCTCACGGCATTCGAGATTCAGAGGAGCGGTGGGCCATAAAGGACGCCATCGACGAGCGAGGATGCGAGTATGGATGCTATCCCATGGGGAGACGAGAGATGATCTCACCTAGGATGACGTCCGGGAGATCGCTGATGCGGTCCGAACGAGTTTTTCCCCGTGCTCCTCAGATCCGGTGGGCGGACCCTCACTGGTCCCTGCCGGTACCGCCAAACACCCAGAGGAATGCGTCATCGGTGACACAAGCCTTGCCCTCTTGGTACTAGAGGCGTCAGACTCCATCTAGGAGCGACGAGTGCGGTGGATCTGGAAAGACGGTTTGGAGGACGGAGGTGTTGCAAAACACCATTTATCAAAAAAAGTAGTATTTTTTAAGTGATGTCGTTGCGAGAATAGTGACATCGGACAGTGGCAAAAACCCGTAATCCATGCCTCCACTTGGTTGACGCACATGCCTCTCAGAGTAGCGTGTCACTACAAACATACTGAGCACGGACGCACGATCGCAACTCTTCTTTTTGACATGGGACGCACGACCACAAGTATTCTTCCTAATATGGGACCGTGCCTCTGCTTGCTCGACCAACGTGCCTATCTGAGTAGACGACTCAGCTAAAATAATGACAACTGGGAGGCATGACCGTCCCCTCTTATAATATATGACCGTGCCTTGACTAACTTCACGGTTGTGCCTCTCTTACTGCACAAAGTCAGCTAAGCTAATCATAGCATAGAGGCATGACCATGAGTCTTCTTAACACAAGACTGAATCTGCACTAGGTTCAAGTGCCTCTCTGAGCAAACATGCCGAACCGAGAGACACACCCACAACAACAACAACAGCAACGACAACCATGTTTAGGATCACATCTGCTTTCAGTACCATAGTTTGAATAAGAATTTGAACTAATAAGTTCTATTAGGTATGTACTATGATGATTTTAACTTCACTCATAGTTTGAAATAACACACGTACGATACTTAACTCAATACCACAGTAGCTAAAATTTATGTGGTGTAATGCCATCCCTCCATCACTGTACACATATCGCGTCATTCCATTTTTTTGTAAAGACCGGTGATCACAAGTGAGAGCGAGTCCTGCACGCACACAGTGTGCCACTGGATACTGATGAGTACAACGCAATCAACTGTGAGCCTAGCTGCATCTGCAAAAGCAGAAATCCCGGTGATTGCCATCCTTCCATCTTTGTGTATACAGTAGGTGCCAGGCAAATCAACGCTGCTGAAAATTTGTACAAGCCTGATGCTGCCCTTGAGAGGCAAATATCCAAGCTTCATCCTAAGATCATTGGTAACAATAGCTGGGATTTTCTGTACAATAAAAAACTATTCTGGCATTAGAGTACGAAGACACGCATGTTGACCGTGGTTTAGAAAAAGAAACAACGACGTACCAAACGGTTTGTGTGAACGTTGGTGAAACATAGACGATGCACAAAGGTAATGGCGGGGTTGTGTTTAGCATTTAGGACTAGTTTAATCATGCAAGCCATGTCGATATAGGAAAGTTTTATGCCCCGTGTGTAGACTGTCTCATCTATGTAGCTCCTTTCCGATAAACTGAGGCCTTCAAGGGCTAAATAAATACAACCATGTATTAGCCACTATGTGTGAAGCAATGAATAGAGTAGTTAAAACTAAAATAAACGAATATTGGCTTTTAAAATGGAAATTATAGTTTTAAACTACATTGTGAGTACAAAGAAAGATTTAATACATTATATCACAGATATTAAGCACATAAATATCAACGACATACCACAGTAAAATTATAATAGATAAATGTTAAACCAGAACAAATATTGATAAGCGATCAGAACATACCAACGGAAGGTTTGGGTAACGCTTTGTGACCTCCTCGAGATTCACTCAACATCAAGTCAATGGGAAAGAAGAAATCTTCTGCTTGCAAATCCAATTGTATAATATCACCATAAAACAGATCATAGTCACGTATCAAATTTTCCCATCCAGGTCCATGAAACTTAGACATGTGGTTGCCATCTGTAAACTTAATATTGTAAGACAATTCCTCAGGAGTGCCGAACACAAGGTCAAAATCTTCGTCTTCAAAACCATCCTCGAAAGCTTCATCTTTCATAAAGAAATCAAAGAAAGGACCTGGTTCTGGTAGTAGCATGGGACATACTGCATAAAAGTAAAATTAAAACAAAGGTGTATAAATGTTTTACTGATTTTCAGAAAACAAATGCATGAAAGAGTTTTTTTCCTTGAAATTTCTTGGCTTTCAGGCACGGGTACAGGCAACATCTATGACATTTAATTAAACCTATACAAAACAATTGAACTTCTAATTACATCAAGGCCTATAAAATAAAAACAAGCATGCGCAGTATAGTTCGCTTCGAAGGAATACGTGTGGTTGCTGACTGCTGAATAAAGATAACTGTAACAAATACAGTGACGAAAGTTTTTTACTGGCCACACGTGATTTGGTAGCAAAACTCACCAGGCATGACTCATAACAACGAGGCAAAGACACAATCAAGAAAGATTGGGCAACACCAGATTCAACACCGGGACAATTGAGGTTCCTACAAACATCACACACCATCTTTGTCTGCGAGATGTAACAATATATAAGACTCGGGTTCATTAATTATTAAAGAAAAATTTATTTCAACACTCCGCTAATGGTACAAAGAATTAAAGGACTGTATATCACTGATACACGCTTGTTTCAACGAGTAAGACAGAGCGGAGCGAATGCTAATATGGTGATATCCATTGATGTTAGTGTCTCTGTAAAAAATGAAAGAGCACGCACAGACCTCTTCAAATCTACAAGCTCTTGCAGCGAACTAGCTAAAAAAATCAATTGTTGTCCTCCAAGATTATTCCCCTATACAACCTCTTCAAAGGGGTAGGATATTAACACAAAAACTAAAATTAAGAGGGTAACAGAAACAAGAATCCATCTAAAAAAAGACAGTGCGCAACACGTAAGTATTAAGCAGAGGGGGGAAAATTTATTGTATTTTAGAGAAAGTGGGAGAATTGTAGATCCATCTATGTGGACTGTAGAGTGAATAAGACGAAGCAAGAAAGACGGAAGGAACCAGAGAAGGGGAGCGAAAGAGCAAGCGACTCGGAAGGGAAGACGCACATAATGATGTATTTATGGAGTGATTATGGAGAGGGCAGAAATTTTGTGTACTCGCTCGCCAAAGCTGAAACCACTGACAATAGTAAATGGCTCCTTGCCATCCCAGCGCAAAAAAAGGGGCGTGGGAGGGGGGTGGGGGTTGGTGGGTCTGGCGAGTAGGTGGAGTATTTGGTCGAGCCGGGCCATGTCGAAGTCCCTCGCCTTCATTTCCCCTCTCGCTCTCTCACTATATCTCTCCCCCCCTGTCGGTGTCAAAACCGGCGGATCTCAGGTAGGGGGTTCCGAACTATGCGTCTAGGCCGGATGGTAACAGGAGGCAAGGGACACGAAGTTTTACCCAGGTTCGGGCCCTCTCGATGGAGGTAAAAACCTACGTCCTGCTTGATTAATATTGATGATATGGGTAGTACAAGAGTAGATCTACCACGAGATCGAAGAGGCTAAACCCTAGAAGCTAGCCTATGGTATGATTGTTGTTGTGTATGTTGTCCTACGGACTAAAACCCTTCGGTTTATATAGACACCGGAGAGGGTTAGGGTTACACAAAGTCGGTTACAATGGTAGGAGATATACATATCCGTATCGCCAAGCTTGCCTTCCACGCCAAGGAAAGTCCCTTCCGGACACGGGAAGGAGTCTTTAATCTTGTATCTTCATAGTCCAGGAGTCCGGCTGAAGGTATAGTCCGACTATCCGAACACCCCCTAATCCAGGACTCCCTCAGTAGCCCCTGAACCAGGCTTCAACGACGACGAGTCCGGCGCGCAGATTGTCTTCGGCATTGCAAGGCGGGTTCCTCCTCCAAGTACTTCATAGAAGATTTTGAACAAAAAGATAGTGTCCGGCTCTGCAAAATAAGTTTCCACATATTGCCATAGAGAGAATAATATTTACACCAATCTAATCTGCTGACGTATTCCGTAGCGTGACACACCACGACCAAGCCTTTATCCGAGTCGTTTCATTATCCCACCTCAGCGCGTCATGCGAGGCGGTTTCCTTAGCACGTCTTGTTAAAGCAGAGATTGTGTCCCCTTATCCCGGGATTCTCATCAATACGGGCGTGGGTAACCCAACCGCGCCATTGATTACGGCGCTTGGAGATAAGCGAGTTTTACCAGGCTGGTGGGGACATGTAGTTGCGTCCACCCATATAAGGGGATAAGGATCCACCTTTTCACCTACGCCTTCTTCCTCCTTCGCCTATCCATTCTTGCGCACTTGAGTTCCAGCACCCAAGTCCGCACTTGTCACACCCTCGATGCGGCTATAGCTCCTACGTGTCGAAGCACGACTTAGAGGCATAACCGCATTAAAAGCAATGTTGCAAGTAAGGCAATCTTCACAACATCCCATGTAATATAAATAATAAAAGGGGAAGGTACATAGTTGGCTTACACTCGCCACGTCAAACAAAGTACATAAATAGCATTACACCATCCAATCACTCATGGCCCGACTACGACGCCAAAAATAAAAGATCAACCCAACATGCGACACGGTCCCGATCGCCCCAACTGGGCACCACTACTGATCATCAGGGAAAGACACATAGTAACGGCGTGAGTCCTCGTCGAACTCCCACTTAAGCTCAAGCGGGTCATCTGGAACGGAGTCGTTAGGCCCTGCATCTGGTTTGGAAGTAATCTGTGAGCCACAGGGACTCAGCAATCTCGCACCCTCGCGATCAAGACTATTTAACCTTATAGGTAAGGCAAGGTAATATGTGGAGCTGCAGCAAGCGACTAGCATATATGGTGGCTAACCTGTTCACAAAATAGAGCGAGAAGAGAAGGCAAAGCACGAACGAATAACTAGAGAACAACCTGCGGCAAGCATTACTCTAACACCGTGTTCACTTCCCGGCCTCCGCCGAGAAGAGACTATCACGGTAACTCACACAGTTGATTCATTTTAATTAAGTTAAGGTTCAAGTTATCTACAACCGGACATTAACAAATTCCCATCTGCCCGTAACCGCGGGCACGACTTTCAAAAGTTCAAATCCTTGCAGGGGAGTCCCAACTTAGCCCATGACAAGCTCTCGCAGTCAACGAAGGAATATACCTTCTCCCGAGACATTCCGATCAGACTCGGCATCCCGGTTCTACCCAAACAAGACAAACAAGCAACAAGGACACAATCAACCACGTGCAAACTCAAACAACATGATGCAAACATGGTATGCTATGCGGGATGCGATATGTGATGCATATGCAAGATTTGACAAGGAATGAATGAACCTGGCCTCAACATGGAAATCCAAGTGTGCCACTGGAAAGGTGAGATGATTTCTCTTGAAAACGATATAAAGATCACCGGAATTGGAGACACGGTTTGGAAATGGCAAGCAAATCAAATATGACAACGGTCTGTGATATACAGCAAGTAGCCATCTAAATGCAACAAGATGAACATGCTACAACACCCAAATATGGCATCAAAATACATGGAAGGGATCCATTCATGATGCTTAACAAAATATGAACACTGAGCTACGGCCAATTCATCCATTAACAGGTTCAAACAAGCATTGCAAAAGTGCATTTGGTAAACAGATTTCAGACTTGGTGAAATTAACACTTGTCTGGAATTTCAGATCAGGTAGCACACTTTGAAGCATGAAAAACTATATGCTACAGGAACTTAACATGGCAAAGTAAAACATGGCTTGGAGCTACTCAAAGAGCTTAACAAAAGTCCCTTAGTGACCTTGAGCCAAAAGGGAACAGAAAATACAATTGCAAGCATGTGAACATGGCAAAAACATAATCAGATCACAGACTTAGTGAAAACTGGAACATGCAAAATCAGATATCAAGTAGGCATGTTTACGAGCTCGATGCACTCACTACAGAGCAAGGCATGAAAATCTAAGCATACACCCATCAAGAATACACATTATACAAGCTAGACATGGCAAGAACAATAACATAGCATGCACGGATCAACTACAACATCCTCGGCAAAATCGCTAACAAGTAGACAATCTGCCCAGATTCACAAAATAGCAATAGTAGAGCTCGATTGACTCAAGCTGGGTTGCTCCATAAATGCAAACAAAGACATGGATGGATAGAGATCTACAAGATTAACAAAACATCCTTACTAATCATCCTCAAACGAGGCACGGATCACTAAGAAACAACATGAACATATGGCATATTGATATAAACAGATCAAGGACTTAGTGGAATTGCTAAGTCCCTGAAATCAGCATTAACGAATGCTCCACTTTGCAAGCTTGTGCTAGTCACCACACACATCGCAAAAATACATGGGTTGCACCTCTGGAAAGATGGCAAAGCATATAACAAAACACATGTAGAGCTCAGGGGCATATCATGCACACATTAATCATGGCAAAAATGACAAATAGCTAATTGGAGCAGCAGATCTGACAATCATCTCAAATAGCATTCTTCCAACAACATTTCGGGCATCAAGATGAACTCAAATGAAAATGATGCAATGAGATGAAATGATGTACTCTCTGAGACGAACATTTTGATATGCTAAACGCCCAAAATGGATCTACGGATGCGGAGATATAGCATGATGAAATATGCAAAATAAATTGCAGACTTGGGAAAAAACGAAGTCAACCCTAGGGTTACTGTAGCTCCAAATCTGGATCTGGGCGCACACAAAATGAGGATCGCCGGAACGGAGCTCGGAGTCGCCGGAGATGGCCGGAGTCGTTGGGGGTCGCCGGACTTGGCGCTTCCCGAGGCGAGGAGGTGCGGCGGAGGCCGAGTCGGCGAAGGCGGCGGTCGGGCACAGCGCCGGCGTGGGAACCGGTGTGGCGGGCGGCGGCTCGAGCTCGCCGGAGCTGGTGGCGCGGCGGCCGGAGGTGGCCGGAGCCGAGCAAGACGGCGGCGGGGAGGATCCGGGCGGCGGGGCGAAGGCCGGGCGGCGGGGCGCGGCTCGCGGGCCTCGGGGGCCAGATGCGGGCCGGGCGGGCCGCGCGCGGTGGTGCCGGCGGGGAGACACGTGGCGGTCCCCTAGTGGCTGCGGGGCGGCGGCGCGAAATGTCCGGCGCGGACCGGACGTGTCTAGCGCGCGGATGGAGCGGGGCTAGGGTTTCGGGGGGAGGAAGAAAGGTGGATTTTGGAAGGGGCTATTTATAGGCATAGAGGGAGCTAGGAGTGTCCAAATGAGGTGCGGTTTTCGGCCACGCGATCGTGATCGAACACTCTAGATGATGGAGAGGGTTTTGGTGGGTTTTGGGCCAAATTGGAGGGGTGTTGGGCTGCAACACACACGAGGCCTTCTCGGTCCCTCGGTTAACCGTTGGAGCATCAAACGAAGTCCAAATGGTACAAAACTTGACAGGCGGTCTACCGGTAGTAAACCAAGGCCGCATGACAAGTCTCGGTCCAATCCGGAAATGTTTAATCACCACACATGAAAGAAAGGAAGAAATGACCACCGGAGGAGAACGGAGCGCCAGAATGCAAAACGGACAACGGGGAAAATGCTCGGATGCATGAGACGAACACGTATGCAAATGCAATGCACATGATGACATGATATGAGATGCATGACAACGACAACAACACACGGAGACAAAAACCCGAACCCGAGAAGAATAAAATAACTTAACGCCGAAAACAGCAAGAGTTGGATTACATATTAGGTAAATCATATCCGGGGTGTTACAACACTCCACCACTACGAAAGGATCTCGTCCCGAGATCTAGGACTGAAAGAACACCGGGTACTCAGAACGGAGGTGATCCTCGTGTTCCCAGGTGGCTTCACGGTCGGAATGGTGTGACCACTTGACTTTGAGGAATTTGATTGACTTATTGTGAGTCTTGCGTTCAGTCTCTTCAAGAATAGCAACGGGGTGCTCACGATACGAGAGATCTTCTTGGAGATCAATGTCTTCGAAGTTGACGGTGCGGTTAGGAGTCTTGAAGCACTTGCGGAGCTGAGAGACATGGAACACGTCATGCACATTTGCAAAGTTTGAAGGAAGCTCGAGTTGATAGGCGAGATCGCCTCTCTTGCTGACGATCTTGAAAGGTCCCACGTATCTAGGGGCAAGCTTCCCTTTGATACCGAAGCGACGAGTACCTTTCATAGGAGAGACGCGGAGGTAAACATGATCTCCGATCTCGAAAGCCAAATCACGGTGCTTACTATCATAGTAGCTCTTCTGGCGCGATTGCGCTGCTTTGAGATTATCTCGAATGACTTTGCACATTTCCTCTGCCTCTGTGATTAAGTCATTTCCCAAAAGTTGCCGTTCACCGGTTTCGGACCAGTTGAGAGGGGTACGGCACTTCCTGCCATACAGAATTTCAAATGGGGCCTTGCCCGAACTTGCTTGAAAACTGTTGTTGTAGGAGAATTCAACATATGGAAGACAATCCTCCCACTTCATGCCGAAGGAGATCACACAAGCCCTGAGCATATCTTCAAGAATCTGGTTGACACACTCGACTTGACCGCTAGTTTGAGGATGGAAAGCTGTGCTGAAGCGGATGTTGGTGCCCATGGCCTTCTGATAAGAATCCCAAAACTTGGAGGTAAAGATGCTGCCACGGTCTGAAGAGATCACCTGTGGAATACCATGCAGAGAGACAATTCGAGAGGTATAGAGCTCCACCAATTGAGCTGCAGTGATAGACTCTTTGATAGGCGAAAAGGGAGCCACTTTAGTGAGTTTGTCGATGACAACGAATATAGCATCATTGCCACGCTTGGACTTTGGAAACCCAGTCACGAAGTCCATCTCAATGTGGTCAAACTTCCATTCTGGAATGGCAAGAGGTTGAAGGAGACCAGCTGGCCTTTGGTGTTCTGCCTTCACTCTTCTGCAGACATCACACTCATTCACGAACTGAGCAATCTCGCGCTTCATTCGAGTCCACCAATAAGCCTGCTTGAGGTCCTGATACATCTTCGTGCTCCCAGGGTGGATGGAGAGGAATGAATTGTGAGCCTCGTTCATGATAACTTTACGAAGATCACCTTTGGGCACAACAATACGATCCTCGAAGAAGAGAGTGTCCTTGTCATCAAGGCGGTAGCACTTGTACTTGGGTTGACTCTTGGCAATCCCAATCTTCACCTTTTTCACCATAGCATCAAGAAGCTGAGCTTGGCGAATCTGGTCTTCCAAGGTAGGAGAGACTTGAAGGTTGGCGAGGGAACCTTGAGGAACAACTTGCAATTTAAGTTTGCAGAAAGCTTCACAAAGCTCGGGTTGATAAGGCTTGAGAATCGGACTGTTGCAACAAGCCTTCCTGCTCAATGTGTCAGCAATCACATTGGCCTTGCCTGGAGTATACTCGATACTCGGATTATACTCTTGAATCATTTCGACCCATCGAGTTTGCCTGAGGTTGAGATTAGGCTGAGTGAAGATGTACTTGAGACTCTTGTGGTCAGTGAAGATGTCCACTTTTCTTCCCAATAAGAGATGTCGCCAAGTCAAAAGAGCATGCACAACTGCCGCCAACTCGAGGTCATGAGTGGGGTAGTTCTTCTCGTTGGGCTTCAACTGGCGAGAGGTATAAGCCACAACTTTCTTCTCTTGCATCAACACTGCACCGAGACCTTGAAGAGAGGCATCGCAGAAGACCTCGAATGGTTTGGATTCATCAGGAGGAGTCGGAACTGGAGCAGTGACCAATTTCTCTTTCAAAGTGTTGAAAGCGATGTCACATTCCGGAGACCAAACATACTTGACGTGCTTCTGGAGAAGATTTGAGAGAGGCTTCGCGATCTTAGAAAAGTTTTCAACGAATCTTCGATAGTAGCTTGCGAGACCGAGGAAGCTACGGACTTGCTTCACGTTCTGAGGTGGTTCCCAATTCACAATTGCAGACACCTTCTCAGGATTCACCGCAATGCCCTTGGCAGAGATGACATGACCAAGATAAAGAACCTCATCGAGCCAAAATTCGCACTTGGAGAACTTGGCGTAGAACTGGTGTTCCCTGAGCTTATCGAGCACCAAACGCAAGTGCTTGGCATGATCTTCCTTGTTCTTCGAAAAGACCAGAATGTCGTCGAGATAGACCAAAACAAAGTCATTGGTGTAGGCGTTGAAGATGAAGTTCATCATGCGAGAGAAAGTTGGAGGAGCGTTGACAAGACCAAAAGACATGACAGTGTATTTCATATGAACCATAGCTTGTCCTGAAAGCCGTCTTGGGAATATCTTGCTCACGGATTCGAATCTGGTGATAGCCCATGCGGAGATCAAGCTTGGAGAATACTTGGGCACCTTTGAGTTGTTCGAACAGCTCGTTGATGTTGGGAAGTGGATACTTGTTCTTGATAGTCTTCTTGTTCAATGGACGGTAATCAACACAAAGTCGGTCCGTTCCATCCTTCTTCTTCACAAAAAGAACTCCACAACCCCACGGAGAGGAACTAGGTCGGATGAGACCCATTCGCTCTTGAATATCGAGTTGCTTCTTCAGCTCCTTCAACTCTTCAGGTCCGAGATTGTAAGGACGCTTGCAAACAGGTTCCGTGCCAGTCTCAAGATCGATGACGAATTCCACTGGCCGATGCGGAGGCATTCCTGGAAGCTCTTCTGGAAAGACGTCTTGATATTTGCAAACGACTGGAATTTGCGAGATGGCATCCAGTTCACCCTTCTCATTGAGAGAGAATAGACAGATGGTGTCATCATTCGCGGCAAAGACAATTACATCCTCAGACGAATGAGTCAATTGAATCTGCCTGGCTGCACAATCAAGCTGAGCCTTGTGCTTAGAAAGCTAATCCATTCCGAGAATAAGATCAATATCCGAGTTACCAAGGACCATTGGACAGGCCCGTCTCCAGAAATTCGGGCCCCGGGCGAAAACCAAAATGTGGCCCAAATTTTAATCAATTCACATAACAAAAGAACTAACATTCGCAAAGCATACTTTCACTTTATAATATAATTTCAAATCAGTTTATCTATACCTTATTTAGGCATATATCAAATATTAAAGCTAGAAAGGTAAAGGGATAGGAAAGCAATAAACTAACCATTAACCTCATGTTCTACCAAAAAGAAGCATCCGTCTGGTATTTCTTGAAATAAAATCTTCAATCATATCTTCGTACTTTATCTTCTCCAAGACATCATTTTCAAGTGCTATTGTCGCCAATCCATTAAGTCTTTCTTGTGTCATAGTAGAACGCAAGTAGGACTTCAACAACTTGAGTTTAGAAAAACTCCTTTCAGCAGATGCAACCGTTACAGGAATGGTCAACAAAATTCTGTATGCAATAACAGCATTAGGATAGATTGTGGAGCGCTTCTTCAAATAATTCAGAATGTCAAGAGGACCCATTGATTTATGAAGTAAATCCTGGATGAAAATTAGCTCACAACACAATTCAAGTCCATCAATATCTGTATGTTCTCCACTCTTAAGTGCATCTTCAAGATTAACACAAGCAGCCATCAAACTCTTGTCATCTAGTGATCGCAGCCTATCTGAAGTAAACAAGAAACCAAATATCTTTTCATACCCCTCATATTGTTCAAATCTAATGGTAAGTGAAGTTATAGCTTGATCAACAACACGTATAAAATAATTGACCCTAAATGACTCCTCTGCAGATTGTGAGTCGATAGATGCATCATCTTCACCCTCATCAAATTGTTTTTTCCTTTTGATTTTACGCTTGGTGCGGAACTCTGGATGAATATCCATCTCCACTGCAATTTTTTTGGCAACTTCCAATGCTTTTGAAAAGCCGGTTTCTCTATACTTTTTGAAAAAGGAAAGCAAGCCTTTTACAGATTCAATTGCAATATCAATAAGCATATCCTTTGACTGTAACTCTTTGCTAATCAAATTAACAGCGGATAATATTTCATACCAGATGATGATTGATACTAAAAAATCAAAGCCACCAAGTTCATTCTCCGCCAATGATTGAGCTTCACTTTGTGTCGAAGAATCTTTATCACTTTCAGCCACTTGCAATAAGGCCTCCCTTATTTCCAGTAGCTGAAACCTTATAGCCTGAACACTATCAACACGACTCTCCCAATGAGTAGATGATAATGACTTGAGAGTCAATCCTGGTATGTTATCTTTGAGAATTTGCCATCTCTTAGTAGAATTAGCAAATATTGTATAGATACGCTGGATAACTCCAAAAAAATCTGTTGCTTTACGACAAGACTTTGCCATATCACATAGTGCCAAATTCAGACTATGGCAACCACAAGCTAAATAAAAGGCTCTTCGGTTTATTTCCAATACTTTGTTTTGTACTCCTTTATTTTTTCCCTTCATATTCGACCCATTATCATATCCCTGACCTCTCACATTGTCCACATCAAGGTCAAGACTCTTCAATTCCTTCTGTAAAACATCAAACAATCCTTGCCCGGTGGTATCATTCACATCCAAAAAACCTAAGAAGGATTCTTCAATGCAAAAAGAATCTGGAGATGCATCAACATACCTAATTATTAAAGACATTTGTTCTTGGTGGCTTGCATCAGGAGTACAGTCAAGTATAACTGAGAAGTACTTTGCTTCTTTTACCTTCTCAATGATTTTCAACTTGATTGCGGCAGCGAGCAAATTGATTAACTCATTCTGTATGGAGGGGCCAAGATAATGATCACGAATTTTATCATTCGTGATGCGGTCAACATGCTCTTTTATAACTGGGTCAAATTCAGCCAACATTTGAACAAGTCCTAAGAAATTTCCATTGCTGTCTTGGTACAACTTACTATTACTACCACGGAATGCTATATTGTGTTCTGCAAGAAATTTAACAATCAAGAGGATTCTAAGCAAAACTTTTCTCCAATGTTCCTTTTCCTTCTCAAGTTCTCACTGAGCAACTTTGTCAATTGTTTGATTCTTCTCCAACATAAGGCGCAAGTCATACCATGTAGTCATATTTGTGACATGTTCTCTACTAGTTTCATGCTCTTTAAGTCTATGACCAAGATGAGCCCAGTCACTGAAACCTTCATTTGCTAACTGCCCTCGCACGAGCCCTTTTCTTAATAATTTGCAGCAAAAACAAAATACCTTGTCAAGATCTTTGCTGTACACAAGCCATTCTCTGTCACACTTTTCCCCATTTGAGAGAACTCTAGTATATGATACTGCAGAAAACCTTCTAGACAATTTGTCCTTTTTACCATGCTGAATAGATGAGTCTCTTTTAGGACCCTTTTGCACCAAAACATCTATCATTTTAGGATCAAGTGCATCCCAATTTCTTGGATCAAATATATCAAACGGAAAAGGATATTTGATGTCATCGGAATATTATCATCACCGGTGGTATTAGCGTTATCACCTTCATTGGCAGTATCAACATGATCACCCCCGTCGGCAACATTATCATCACCCGCTTCTTCGGCAATACCATCATCAATTTCTGCATCACGAGCCTCAACCTCTGTGTCATTGTCATCATGACCATCATCTACATTAACATCCATAGTTTGATTTTCCGAATCAAGTCGGGGTATTCTCACGACATATCCATCGAGGGAACCTGTTTGAGATCGAGCCTCACGATCTAGTCTTTGTTTCTTCTTACGCTTTGAAGCACCAGAATCATGCTTCCTAATTCTAGTAGACATGATGAAGATCCAAGCACAAAACCTAACAAAATTACAAGTGATCAAACAGAATGTAATTAGTTTAAAATAGTAACTAGATGACTAAATGTGTAGATCGTTTGAATAGAAGAAAATAAGTTGGAAAAATAACCTTGGTCTTGAAGATTAAAACACAGCGGGCGTCCCTGTTGACTGTTGCGTCTTCAGTCTTCACGGCAACTGAACTGCGCCGGCACAATCAGATGAGCAGATGATCAGCGTTCAGCAGATGGATGATGGGATCGCCGGATGGCCCGGATCAGATCGGAGCCAACTGAACTACGCCGGCACAATTTCTAGGGCATCGCCAATCGCGACTCGCGAATTGAACGATCTATATCTTTTTCTGATTCCTGAACCTCCAGGGCTTCCGCTCTGGCCATCGGGGTAATGGGCTGTAGGCTAATTTGGGCCTCTAGCGTTCCAGGGAGCCAGTACGTACTGGTTTTTTCCTGTACCTGTATGTACTGATTTTTTAGCGATCAAGTGAGCCAATGAAACGGATCTTTTATATACTGGTTTTTTCTATGATGGGGGCCCCTCGATTTTGGAGGCCCTGTGCGGTCGCTCATTCCGTTCCCCCTCATCGACGGGCCTGCCATTGCAGAAGCCAGAAACTTGAAATCACCCATCATGATAGAAACATCCGGGACTATTGAAGTAGCCCTCATAGACTTAGCCGGACAAACCACTCCCATAGTGTCGCGGATTTGTCACGGCAGATGTCCTAGTGTGAGGACTTAGTCGCGAGGCCAACGCATCTATGTGGTAGCTTGAGAGGGGTTGAGCGGGATGAGAGACGCAGGGCGGATCAACACGCAAGACAAGGATTTAGACAGCTTCGGACCCCGGGAAACATCATCCGGTAACAACCCTACATGCTGTTTGAGGCTAGGTCTCATTATCATCATGAGGGAGTCACCGTAAACCGGCTCTTTGTGTCTAGCCCTAGAGATTGTTTTCTTGCTTGTAGCCTGTCCCTCTTTGGGGAGCCCTGTCCCTCCTTATATATGTTGAAGGGGTGGTTTACATGTGGAGTCCTATTAGGATTAGGACTAGTCTATCTCTAATACAAACCGGATATAAGTCCAGGTCTTAACACCTTGTAAGACAAATATTCCTCATGCCTTTCCTCTTAAACCGGCCCACCATTAAACGTGAACCGGCCTTCTGGGCCTTGGGCCTTGTCATCCGTCTGTCCCGCACGCCGGATCACCAGTGAGTCATAATGACCAGGTGGGTTGCTTGTAAACTGCCAGGTCAGGGCGGGTCGCCAGTAACTCGCCAAGTGTCAGCGGGGTCTTCAGATAAACCGCCAAGTCCAGCCGGGTTAACTTCCGACCGGTTTACACCGCGGGGTATATCCCCGACATTAGCCCCCAAGTTTAGCTTGGATTTATTCATGGTAAACTTATGCTGCAAAATAAACACAAGAACAAATTTGACAGGTTACGCTCCGGGTTAAGAATTTTTGTAAACCGGTACCTGATCATCCTTAAGTCCTTGTTATTTCCTCCTGGGAAATCCGGGTCAACAGACCAGCTTCATAATCAATTTGCCGACATTGGCTTGTCACCGAGAAATATTGTGAAGAATAACTCCTTTGACTCAGCTCCGCCGGTTTAAGAAATATGGGTCTGAAAATACTTATCTGATATTCAGCCGGTTTGAAGATGTAAAACTTGCCGGTTTAATATTACCAAAATGGCCGATTTATAAATATTGATGGCACCGGGTCATAATTGTTATCGACACCGGGTCATGTAATTGATCTTCCTGATTTGCTCAAAACTAATAAAATGAAGATGTTCCTCCTTTATATGCATAATACCTGTAGCCCCCAAGTCTTAATAGGAGAACATAGTGATAACTCAAGACATGCTCCAATAAGTGTGTCAACCTTGAAGAAATCCGGTTTGTTCATCTCAATCATATAAACTGAATACTCCATATATGTAGCCCCCAAGTACCGGGTTGTCATGCTTGCAGCAACCTGGGACTTGTAATTGCTTATAAAAACTTCAATCAGTGTAACCCCCAAGGGCCGGCTCATTATGCAATAATGAGCAGGGACTTTGTAAATATAATCATGTAGACTTGAGCAGTGATATGTAGCCCCCAAGGGCCGACTTTAGTAAGATAATACTTGAACCGGGACTTGATATATACTTCAATGAAAATAACATCTTATAATGTAGCTTCCATCGTAGGGCTTGAACCCACGTCCACAAGGTTAAGAGCTTTGTGCTTTACCAACTGAGCAATGGATCCTTCAATATTATGGACGAAAATTTATGTACCTTGAATTGTTGACAGGAGCAATTGGTAGCCCCCAAGGGCCGGCTCATTACGATGTGATGAGTCGGGTCTTCAATAAGGTGAGCAAACAATGACTTTGCATTAGCCCCCAAGTATCATGGTGCATGCTTGCAGCGACATGAGACTTGTGTATTTGATGTAATCTCAACTGAAATAATGTAGCCCCCAAGTGCCGGGTTGTAAGCCTGCAGCGACTCGGGACTATTCCTTCCATTGTAGAATAAATCATATCCTTTGATAAAATAGTAGACATTGCGCTATAGCGACTTTGAAAATCTTAATAATAAAAATCCAGCCATGTTGGCTATTCAAGATAATATAACCCGGTATGAAAACCTTATTCATTCAATATCATAATGAAATTTCAGCCAAGTTCGGCTATTTGAATAATATAACCCAATGATTTATAAGCGCATGATTCCAGTGGCGCAATCCAAATATATACTGGCGACTTATTGTCCAAAGCCAGGCCGGTTTAATAAACACCGGATCATACTACCGGTTTAATAAACACCGGTGATTTATAATCATGCTTTATTCAACCTGTTTCTGCATACAACAAGTTTAAAGTGTCCTGTGACATTGAATCACATCATTGGTTTACCAACTTTTTGTAGTAAGAGTGATAACCCCAATCTCGAGTACTGATAACTCCTTCCATATTGTGCCGGTTTATGATAAAACCATACCGGGTTATGATAAACACCGGGTTATCCATATGAAATACTGGCACTTGTAGTCAAAACCAGACCGGGCTGATAGTCTCCGGATTATAACTTGATCGTGTACTGACAACTTGTAGTTGACAGCCTAACCGGGTTGATAAACGCCGATTTGAAAGCATCACAAATCTTATCAAAAGAAAACAAAACTTAGCAAAAAGAAAATAAAACCGTTGTAGTCGAGGCTTTTCACGGGCTTCCAGGCCCCAAATTCGAGGCTTTTCATGGGTTGCCAGGCCACTGAGTTAAACCATTTTTGCAAAGCCTTTTAAGATGATCCTCAATCCTTAACCAATCATCGTTTTAACTTGACAAGTTCAGGGTCTTCATTTTAGAGTAACTTGTCAAAGTTCGAAGGGTCATACTAGGTTTACCTGGGCGGAGTGACTTACTTAAATAGGCAGGTTAACCCAGGGTTTTAGGTGTATACACCAGGCTTCCAAGCCATGGCTTGATAGCCCATTACAAGTGTAGACTCTAAGTTCATTTCGATAGCAAAGAATCCCCAAGTAACGTTTTGAGCTGTGCTCAGTGGGTGCCTATGTTTGAGTTGTTGTTTTACAACACTCTCTTTGGCCCCAGATTGATTTGGCTTTGAGCTGATCAAAAGGTGTAACTATGGTTCGGATACAACCAAGCCCCCAAGTGATGTTGTGGCATTGCGCCGATCAAGAGGTATGGTATTGGTTCGGACACGACCAAACCTCCCAGTGATATAATAATATGATAAGCCAATAAGGCAGGATACCCATGTTTGAACCGCGCATCATGGCAGCAGGTCCTCTTCGGCAATTTTTAACCTTTGCAAGAGATAAATTCTTCTTTGAATTGGGATCTTGAACCGGATATAGAGAGCTTCAAAGCTTTGTGGGAGACATCTTTCCCTTGAACCGGATTTTAAACCGGAATCTTCATTTTTAGCCGGAAATTTTCTGACGGCCTTTAAACTCAAACTTGCGAGAAGTTAATTCCTTTTTGAACCAGAAATTCTTAAACCGGATTTGAGAGCTTCAGAGCTTTGTCGGAGAACAAATTTCCCTTGTACCGGATTATAAACCGGAATCCTTTTCTGATGACCCGGAACTTCTTCATTGAGCCGTGATTTTGTAACTGTCATATACTTTCTAATCCGGAAATCTTCTGACAGCACGATGTGAATCCGGGACCGGGTTATCTTTCCCTCCAACGTATTGGGGTTCTTGACTTCACTGAAAACCGGCAACGTTTGCTAAGTCATATCATTGTAGCCCCCAAGTCTCAAGGTGACTTGAGGAGTTGGCTTGAGATTCTCCAGATTTGACCATGATATAAACCGGCATAACTTGTATATCATTGGTGTTGATAACGTGATATGAATCCACAGAAGGTTGAGGTGACTGTGGCGGGCTATAAATGATCCCGTATGAGCCGTGTCAGCAACTCGGCCAATGGTTCCTTCCAACTGTCTTTTTGAAGTTGACCAAACTGTAGTGGCAGCAATTTGTGTGCATGTCCATTGAACCGTCAGTGCAGACGGCAGTTGATAGTATATAATAATTTGCCTCCAATTTGTTGAAAGAAAACCGGGCTATCCAAGCTGTGACTTGCTCAAACAGTTCCTGCAGACAGGTGCGGCCCGGTATGTTGATGTAGACCAGGCCGCGAGAGACGGATGCCATGATAACCGCAACATCAGAGGCAACTCAGATAGATGATTCGGCCGTAACATTGTAAACCGGCGCGGACGGGGAAAATCAGCACCGGTGTCATAAACCGGCACGGACGGGCGAGTCAGATGTGGCGTTGTAAACCGGTGCGGTCGCGAGAGATGGCCATGACGCTGTAGGCCGGTGCGGTTGTTCGTTGAATAACGACGACCACCTGTTGGCGTGCCTCCATCTCCACGGTATAATATCACTTTTTGTCACCCTACATAAATAATATTGCAGACCAAGGCAAAGATAAACTTGTTTTTTGACAAGAACAACATGTGCTAATAAATCAAATTTGGATGAATATCACCTGATTGGTTTGGACAACGGATGATCCGTTTATCGCGACAGAAACGACTCTGGCAGAGACTACTCGGGGCGTTCAGCGACCCGGAGCAGAGATAGAGTTGCGGCCACGCAACAGAGGCGGGGGCGGCTCAGCTGCACGGTCGGAGCAGCAAGGTAGATCCGTGAAGGCGGCTTAGCAATGGTAGTACAGCCCACTCAGCCTCGGACGACCAGCACCGCCTTGCCCTGCTCACTGTCGATAGTGCGATGCAAATACAACCAAATAGTTAGTATTAAAAAGAAATTACTATATGGTAAAATACCTTGCAAGCTTTCCTTGAAAGCGAATCTGCATGCTTGATGTGATTGTAAATAGAACCGCTCCCCAGCGTCTCCCGCACCACGGCTCAAGGCGCAAGGCAACAGCAGCAATCAGGCGGCGCGGCATAATCCGCACGGGCGGTTTAGCGGCCGGAGGAGCAGAAACAAACGGTAGACCGGTAGTGCTTGAGGCGGAGGCGCAAGGCAACAGCTGAGGCGTCCGCGTGGCCGGGAGGCTCAACGCCGGTCGCGGCGGCTCGAAGGTGGCGCGGGAACCGGCCGGAGTGGAGCGGAGGGCGGCCAGGGCTCGCGGCTGTGGCCAGGGCCGGTCGAAGCCAAGGCTGTGCGGGCAAGCGGATGCTCGGGCGTTTGAACCAGCGAACGGAGTACGGCTCGGCTGCGTGCTGTCTTGCGGCTGACTCGGAGCAGGAGGTGGCGGAGACCGAAGCGGAGCCCGACGTAGGTGGAAGCGAAGTAAAGCCGCGGCGGCAGCGGCTCACATTCAGGGCGAGACAAGGTCGCGCGACGGCCGGCTCGGCCCGCGGGCGGTTTGTGGCGGCAAAGACCATTGTCGATCGCGGCGGCTCAGCAGCAGTGGAGGCCGAGAAATCCAGTGGCAGAAGGAGGGTCAGGGCACCCCGGAAGTGGTCGCAACGACGGCTCAACATGAGGGCCCGCGGCAGCGTGCGGCACGAAGGCAAGGGCAGCAGGGCAGCTTGTGCCGCAGCTGTCGAATCCCCCGGCGAGGCGGCTCATGGCGGAAGAACATCGCCCGGCAAACCAACAACACCAGGATGGCTAGACGCGTGAAAGGAATGGCTCAACGCGGCCATCGCGGTTCTGACACAGAGTCAACGTGACTTCAAGTGAATCCCATAGATTGACGCTACTGATGATTTTCATGTGGAGTATGATGTCCCATTGGAGACTGTGCCATTGTGTATTGTAATTAGTCCTAGTTTTTGAGAAAACTGCCACGGGACACTAGATCATGGCCAGACTGCCGTCGTTTTTCTTTTGTCTTCATCTGCTGCTCCGTACAACCCGCCATGGAAAAAGGAAGCACAGAAGACCGAGTTCGAGTTGCAACGGAAGTTGATTTTTCTTCAGATTGGATGAGTCGCTCGTCGCTGCGTACGGGCCATCTCGCCGAATTTTTTTTCAATCCTGGACTCTGCTCGTCCAAAATTACTCAATGTACCATCGTAGTTGGTTTGTGTGCCTGATCTGATGGTTTCTTGAATTTGACGCCGTAGATGGTAAGATGTGGCCGTATTTTCTTGACTGGCCATACGCAGCTACAACGAGGTTCGCCTCCGATCCGGGAAACAAGACGTCTTCGGTAGATTTTTACAGAGGTGCGAAGGGAAACCTTCTGTCCGTTTCGGCGACTTCGTAAAGCAGCAGAAACCGATCCACACAGATTTGCCTCGTCGCATGCAGCCACGCACACAACCCTAAATCTTTTCATCCAGAAAATTTCGAACTTCTCGATTCCTGAGAGAGATCCCTCCAAAAACTCAACATCACTGTGCGCGAGCCCCACGGTGGGCGCCAACTGTCGTGGATTTGTCATGGCAGATGTCCTAGTGTGAGGACTTAGTTACGAGGCCAACACATCTATGTGGTAGCTTGATAGGGGTTGAGCGGGACGAGAGACGCAGGGCGGATCAACACGCAAGACAAGGATTTAGACAGCTTCGGACCCCGGGAAACATCATCCGGTAACAACCCTACATGCTGTTTGAGGCTAGGTCTCATTATCATCATGAGGGAGTCGCCGTAAACCGGCTCTTTGTGTCTAGCCCTAGAGATTGTTTTCTTGCTTGTAGCCTGTCCCTCTTTGGGGAGCCCTGCCCCTCCTTATATATGTTGAAAGGGCGGTTTACATGTGGAGTTCTATTAGGATTAGGACTAGTCTATCTCTAATACAAACCGGATATAAGTCCAGGTCTTAACACCTTGTAAGACAAATATTCCTCATGCCTTTCCTCTTAAACCGGCCCACCATTAAACGTGAACCGGCCTTCTGGGCCTTGGGCCTTGTCATCCGTCTGTCCCGCACGCCGGATCACCAGTGAGTCATAATGACCAGGTGGGTTGCTTGTAAACCGTCAGGTCAGGGCGGGTCGCCAGTAACTCGTCAAGTGTCAGCGGGGTCTTCAGATAAACCGCCAAGTTCGGCCGGGTTAACTTCCGGCCGGTTTACACCGCGGGGTATATCCCCGACACATAGGTTTACCCAACATTTGCGAAACGAAGTCAAAAAGAACTTTTGCGGGAAAAGAGTTAACTGGAAAGTTACCCATGATGACATCTGACGAGTCCTTTGCCTGAGCTGCATTCACCATGTTAACCTTGGCGTGCTTGGGGTTATGCTCGACCACAGCTGTACTTGCCGATCTCACAGGAGGAGGAGGAGGGAGACGCCTCTGATTGAAGCACTTATTGGCATAGTGACCCTTCTGTTGGCACTTGTTGCACGTGACCTCTGAAAGCGGACGGTGATACGGAGCACTCGATCTTGGAGCTTGAGACGAAGTCTTGTTCTGAAAGCCAGGGTTGGGTGCGTGGGAAGATCCACTGCCACCTTTGCTCTTTTGCTGATACGGCTGACGGAACGGAGGAGGAAGCCAATACTTCTGCTGCTTGGCCACTTGAGTAGAGGAAGAAGGAGTAGCATCTCTGACTCGCTTCTTGGAAGCATCACACCTCAGTTGAGCAGCCTCTTGCTTCAATGCCATGTTGTAGAACTCGTCGTACCTCAAGGGCTCAAAGAGAACAAGAGCTAGCTGGATTTCTTCTCTGAGACCACCGCTGAACTGGTATATCATGCTCTTCTCATCAGGGACGTCCTGCTTAGCAAAGCGGGCGAGCTTCTGAAACAACTTGTTGTAGTCATAGACAGACATAGAGCCTTGCTTCAGGTTGCGGAATTCCTCACGCTTGCTTTCAACCACGCTCTGAGGAATATGATGAGTTTTGAAATCTTGACGGAATTCATCCCAGGTAATCACACGGCCTCCTCTGGAATCCTTGTACTGCTGGAACCACTCTGCAGCTTGGTTTTTGAGTTGGAAGGAAGTTAACTTGACAAAGTCCTCATGCCTGACGTTACTGCACTCGAAATGCTTGCACAAGTCCACAAGCCAATCGTCAGCATCAGTTGCCTCAACACAATTGCTGAAAGTCTTTGGCTGATTTGCAAGGAACTGGTTGAGTGTAGCAAAGTGATTCTGATTGTTGCCCTGGTTGCCTTGGTTCACTTGATTGCCCTCTTGAAGAATTTGCATGATCAACTGCGTGTTTGCATTGGTTGCGACCATCATAGCTTGCCATGCCTCCGGAGGAGGGGGAGGTGGTGGAGGATCAGGATTCGGAGTCGTGCGCGTTGGAGGAGCCATCCTGAAGAGGTTGACACCTATTAGCACATTGATAGATAAATATTGAAGCTGAATCCAACGGAATGAAATTGCAACATATAGTCTTCACATCCGAACAAAAGGAACGGATACATTCCACTTGAAATGGTCACATATCCATAAATTGAGAAGCCACTTAGAATTTAGGTAGAGGAATAAATCAACAAGGTACGGAACAAGAACGAATACTCGGTAAGAAATCCCAATCTCAAACGAAATATTCGTGGAAGAAGAACTAGAGCTACAAGAATTCCCACCTATGAAACTCCCGAACCTTTCCGGTTATGCAATCAGGTGTTGGGGATACAGGGGAAGCATAATATCTCACCCAAATCTAGCAAATTCTACATCCAGCTGTATCCATCCTTCAACACATAACCGAGAAAAAACTTCGGAAACCATCTACCTCAACCTTCGAAAAGCATCCGTTATACATGTTATGGCAATACTCCCAAACTCCCGCCCTAGTACTGGGTGGCGTCGAGGTTATCTCACCAACAACTGCATAAAAGAGATTTTCGATGTCGGCGTACTAAACTCAGGTATTCCAGAACTGCAACGATAAAATTGTGACGACAACACCTCGGAGCTCAACTCCCCGGGACACTGCCACAACCCCTAAAGACAGGAGGCACCAAGAACAATGTTCTCGTCACAAAACCATCGGAATGATTCCAAGATACCCACGTGATCCTAAAATTTTTTTTAGTGAAATTTGAGAAGAGAAGAGTCAAAACTCTACGTCAGGATGCCTTACCAGAGCGATGAGGAGACTGGGGAGTAAAAAGAATTCCTAAACTCTCCGATATATAATTCCTAAATGACTCAAAACATTTTTCTAGACTCAACAAGGGCAGCTAAAAATGATCAAGCAGTGGGGGCTCCTAAGGTCGGGGAAGGCTCGGATACCAACTTGTCACACCCTCGATGCGGCTATAGCTCCTACGTGTTGAAGCACGACTTAGAGGCATAACCGCATTGAAAGCAATGTCACAAGTAAGGCAATCTTCACAACATCCCATGTAATATAGATAATAAAAGAGGAAGGTACATAGTTGGCTTACACTCGCCACGTCAAACAAAGTACATAGATAGCATTACATCATCCAATCACTCATGGCCCGACTACGGCGCCAAAAATAAAAGATCAACCCAACATGCGACACGGTCCCGATCGCCCCAACTGGGCACCACTACTGATCATCAGGGAAAGACACATAGTAACGGCGGGAGTCCTCGTCGAATTCCCACTTGAGCTCAAGCGCGTCATCTGGAATAGAGTCGTCAGGCCTTGCATCTGGTTTGGAAGTAATCTGTGAGCCACAGGGACTCAGCAATCTCGCATTCTCGCGATCAAGACTTTTAAGCTTATAGGTAAGGCAAGGTAATATGTGGAGCTGCAGCAAGCGACTATCATATATGATGGCTAACCTGTTCGCAAAATAGAGCGAGAAGAGAAGGCAAAGCGCGAACGAATAACTAGAGAACAACCTGCGGCAAGCATTACTCCAACACCGTGTTCACTTCCCGGACTCCGCCGAGAAGAGACCATCACGGTAACTCATACAGTTGATTCGTTTTAATTAATTTAAGGTTCAAGTTATCTACAACCGTACATTAACAAATTCCCATCTGCCCGTAACCGCGGGCATGGCTTTCGAAAGTTCAAATCCCTGCAGGGGAGTCCCAACTTAGCCCATGACAAGCTCTCACGGTCAACGAAGGAATATACCTTCTCCCGAGACATTCCGATCAGACTCGGCATCCCGGTTCTACCCAAACAATACAAACAAGCAACAAGGACACAATCAACCACGTGCAAACTCAAACAACATGATGCAAACATGGTATGCTATGTGGGATGCGATATGTGATGCATATGCAAGATTTGACAAGGAATGAATGAACCTGGCCTCAACTTGGAAATCCAAGTGTGCCACTGGAAAGGTGAGATGATTTCGCTTGAAAACGATATAAAGATCACCAGAATCGGAGACACGGTTTGGAAATGGCAAGCAAATCAAATATGACAACAGTCTGTGATATACAACAAGTAGCCATCTAAATGCAACAAGATGAACATGCTACAGCACCCAAACATGGAATAAAAATACATGGAAGGGATCCATTCATGATGCTTAACAAAAGATGAACACTAAGCTACGGCCAATTCATCTATTAACAGGTTCAAACAAGCATGGCAAAAGTGCATTTGGTAAACAGATTTCAGACTTAGTGAAATTAACACTTGTCTGGAATTTCAGATCAGGTAGCACACTTTGGAGCATGAAAAACTATATGCTACAGGAACTTAACATGGCAAAGTAAAGCATGTTATGAAGCTACTCAAAGAGCTTAACAAAAGTCCCTTAATGACCTTGAGCCAAAAGGGAACAGAAAATACAATTGCAAGCATGTGAACATGGCAAAAACATAATCAGATCACAGACTTAGTGAAAAACTGGAACATGCAAAATCAGATATCAAGTAGGCATGTTTACGAGCTCGATGCAATCACTACAGAGCAAGGCATGACAATCTAAGCATACAACCATCAAGAATACACATTATACAAGCTAGACATGGCAAGAACAATAACATAGCATGCACGGATCAACTACAACATCCTCGGCAAAATCGCTAACAAGTAGACAATCTGCCCAGATTCATGAAATAGCAAAAGTAGAGCTCGATTGACTCAAGCTAGGGTGCTCCATAAATGCAAACAAAGACATGGATGGATAGAGATCTACAAGATTAACAAAACATCCTTACTGATCATCCTCAAACGAGGCACGGATCACTAGGAAGCAACATGAACATATGGCATATTGATATAAACAGATCAAGGACTTAGTGGAATTGCTAAGTCCCTGAAATCAACATTAACGAATGCTCCACTTTGCAAGCTTGTGCTAGTCACCATAAGCATCGCAATAATACATGGGTTGCACCTCTGGAAAGATGGCAAAGCATATAACAAAACACATGTAGAGCTCAGGGGCATATCATGCACACATTAATCATGGCAAAAATGACAAATAGCTAATTGGAGCAGCAGATCTGACAATCATCTCAAATAGCATTCTTCCAACAATATTTCGGGCATCAATATAAACTCAAATGAACATGATGCAATGATATGAAATGTTGTACTCTCTGAGACAAACATTTTGATATGCTAAAGGCCCAAAACGGATCTACGGATGCGGAGATATAGCATGATGAAATATGCAAAATAAACTGCAGACTTGGGAAAAAAACAAAGTCAACCCTAGGGTTACTGTAGCTCCGAATCTGGATCTGGGCGCACGCAAAACGAGGATCGCCGGAACGGAGCTCGGAGTCGCCGGAGATGGCCAGAGTCGTCGGGGGTCGCCGGACTTGGCGCTTCCCGGGGCGAGGAGGTGCGGCGGAGGCCGAGTCGGCGATGGCGGCGGTCGGGCGCGGCGCCGACGCGGGAACCGGTGCGGCGGGCGACGGCTCGAGCTCGCCGGAGCTGGTGGCGGGGCGGCCGGAGGTGGCCGGAGCCGAGCAAGGCGGCGGCGGGGAGGATCCGGGCGGCGGGGCGAAGGCCGGGCGGCGGGGCGCGGCTCGCGGGCCTCGGGGGCCAGATGCGGGCCGGGCGGGCCGCGCGCGGTGGTGCCGGTGGGGAGACACGTGGCTGCCCCCTAGTGGCTGCGGGGCGGCTGCGCAAAATGTCCGGCGCGGACCGGATGTGTCCGGCGCGCGGATGTAGCGGGGCTAGGGTTTCAGGGGGAGGAAGAAAGGTGGATTTCGGAAGGGGCTATTTATAGGCATAGAGGGAGCTAGGAGTGTCCAAATGAGATGCGGTTTTTGGCCACGCGATCGTGATCGAACGCTCTAGATGATGGAGAGGGTTTTGGTGGGTTTTGGGCCAAATTTGAGGGGTGTTGGACTGCAACACACACGAGTCCTTCTCAGTCCCTCGGTTAACCGTTGGAGCATCAAACGAAGTCCAAATGGTACGAAACTTGACAGGCGGTCTACTGGTAGTAAACCAAGGCCGCACGACAAGTCTCGGTCCAATCCGGAAATGTTTAATCCCCACACATGAAAGAAAGGAAGAAATGACCACTGGAGGAGAACGGAGCGCCGGAATGCAAAACGGACAACGAAAAAAATGCTCGGATGCATGAGACAAACACGTATGCAAATGCAATGCACATGATGACATGATATGAGATGCATGACATCGACAACAACACATAGAGACAAAAACCCGAACCCGAGAAGAATAAAATAACTTAACGCCAGAAACAACAAGAGTTGGATTACATATTAGGTAAATCATATCTGGGGTGTTACAGCACTCCCCACCTCAACCTTCTCCAGCCATGTTCGGAGCGGGAGGCAAGTGGATGGTCTCCTCCGTCACGGAGGGACACATCAAAAAGCTGAGGAAGGCCGGATACCTGTCTAACGACATCGCGTACCGGCTTCCTGAAAAGGGGCAGCTCATCCCCACCCCTAGGCCCCATGAGAGGGTGGTGTTCCTCCCTCATTTCCTCCACGGACTGGGCTTCCCTCTCCACCCATTTGTCCGCAGGCTCATATTCTACTACGCCTGGATTTCCATGATCTGGCCCCGAACTTTGTCCTCAACATCTCGGCGTTTATCGTCGTGTGCGAGGCTTTCCTCCGCATCCGCCCCCATTTCAGCCTATGGCTCAAGACTTTCAATGTCAAGCCGAAGGTGGTGCGCGGCAACCAGGCGGAGTGCGGAGGCGCCATGGTGGGCAAGATTGCCAACGTCCTATGGCTCGAGGGCTCCTTTGTGGAGACCCTGAAGGGGTGGCAATCGGAGTGGTTTTACATCACCAAGCCGTGCGACGCCAAATGGTTCGCACCCCCCGAGTTTCGATCCGGAGCCCCTACGCGGCTCACCTCCTGGAAGGAGACGGGCCTGTCGTGGGGTAAGAAAGGAGAGCTGACCGGACTCCAAACATGCATCCAAACCTTGGTGGACAAGAAGCTCAAACTTGTCAACGTAATCCAGGTTATGCTCATCCACCTGATCCTCCCGTGTCAACAACGGGCTTTCAACCTGTGGGAGTTCGACCCGGTGCGGTACCAAACTCCGAGCAGGCTCTTCGACACGACATACGAAGATGCCTGGAAGGTGCTTTTCAAGGGCGCCGAGGCCCCCGCATCCGCATCCGCTACCGAGGATCGCGGATTCAGTACGCAGCGTCACGCTCATGCGGTAAGCTGTTTTTTCCTTTTACAGGGTATCAGTTTTTCATAGTTTGACTCCATGCGGGATCTAAGCTCCCTTACCTTTGACAGGATTGGCAGGTGACATCCGGACAGATCAACTGTCCGGCTCCTTTTCCCGAAGGCCCAGCAGACGCTCGCTTGGCGAAGCTGCTGGTTCCGGCACCCTATGTGGTGGCGGAGAAGAAGGCCGCAAAAAAGGCCACGGGGACTCGAAAGAGTGCCCGGCGCCAGGAGGTGTCGGATCCATCATCCGACGGTTCCGAGGCGCATTCCTCCTGTGAAGACGAGGAGGAAGAAGAAGAGACCTCTCCCCTTCCAGCGGGAGGAGAGAATAAAAGGAAGGCCGCCCTCTCTGGGGAGGCCGGAGGGTCCAAGAAGGGGAAAACCCTTCCTCCGAACTACTCCACCGATGCCGACGACGGCGGAGAGGAGTGGCAGCCCAGGGCCAAGCCCCTGGCAAAATCCTAAGTATCCGAATACCAGAGTAATTCATAGTATTCGTTTATTGCACAGCTTTCCCTTACGTCGAATATGTTTATGCAGCCCACCTAAAGACCGGCTCGACGCGTCGTCGATCAGCTCACTGGACTCGTCGGATGTGAACTCGCTTCCGACGGCTTCCTCCCCCTGCCCTACGGACGACACCGAAGTGTTGTCCCAACAGGTTCCAAGCCGGGAGGAGGTGGTCCTGGAGGCGCCGCAAGGCGACCTCCCGGACTCCAGGAGTAAAGGGGATGAAACCCCCCAGGGCTCCAAGTCCGGCTCTAGGCCAGACACCGCTTCGGAACCTTCAAAGGTTCCAGAGTCCGGCGGGGGGCCTCCTTCCAAGAGGAGTAAGCCCACCGTGCCAGTGGCCCCCGTCCAACCGGAGGTGCCGGATAATATGTTTGAGGCGCTCCAAGGCGCCTCCATCGATGAGGAGCACCGCACTATTATGAGTGCGGTGGTCCAGAAGGTTCAGTCCACCAAGAGCGGACTGACTGAAGCTTGTACTAGCCTTTTAACAGGCTTTGAGGTAAGTAAATAATGTGTAAATAATATTACCGCATAGATAGTAGCCCCTGATGCTCTGTTTGGCGTTCGGGAAGAAAAGCCGAATAGAGGATCAAATAAGATTCGTAGGAGTCTAACAAAAATGAGTCAATATGCGTATGTAGGCTTCTCTGCTTGTGTCCGCCACACTGACTGCGGAAGTGGACACGCTGTCATGGAATTGTCATGGCAGATGTCCTTAGTGTCAGGACTTAGTCGCGAGGCCAACGCATCTATGTGGTAGCTTGAGAGGGGTTGAGCGGGACGAGAGACGCGATGTTTTACCCAGGTTTGGCCCCTCACAGTGGAGGTAAAAGCCTACATCCTGCTTCATTGATATTGATGATGATGATCACGATTACAAGGGTGCTCTATCTCGAGAGCTATAGACTTGTCTGTCTAACCCTAACTTGTCCAACTCGTGGAACTTGTGAAACTTGTCCCTTTTGGGGAGCCCTGCCCCTCCTTATATATGTTGGAGGGGCGGGTTACATGTAGAGTCCTATTAGGATTAGGACTAATCTATCTCTAATACAAACCGGATACAAGTCCAGGTCTTAACTCCTTGTAAGATAAATGTTCCTCATGCCTTTCCTCTTAAACCGGCCCACCATTATCATAAACCGGCATGTTGGGCCTTGTCATCCATCTGGAACACGCGCCGGGTCACCAATGAGTCTTCAGGCTCGTGAATCGTCATACCAGTGAACCGCCAGACACGTAAACCGCCAGACACGTAAACCGCCAATCCTTTGGCGGTTTACCAATGAAACGCCTAGTCCGGCCGGGTTATACTTCCGGCCGGTTTACGCCGCGGGGTATATCCCCGACATTAGCCCCCAAGTTTAGCTTGGATTTATCCATGGTAAACTTATGCTGCAAAATAAACACAAGAACAAATTTGACAGGTTGTGCTCCGGGTTAAGAATTCTTGTAAACCGGTACCTGATAACCCTTAAGTCCTTGTTATTTCCTCCTTCTGGGAAGTCCGGGTCAACAGACCAGCTTCATAATCAATTGGCTGACATTGGTTTGTCACAGAAATATTGTGAAGAATAACTCCTTTGATTCAGCTCCCAAAGTGCCGGTTTAAGAAATATGGGTCTTGAAATACTTATCTGATATTCAGCCGGTTTGAAGATGTAAAACTTGCCGGTTTGAGAATGTTAAACTGTGCTGGTATAAGACTTGAACTTGCCGGTTTATCATTACCGGTTTACAAATATTGACGGCACTGGGTCATTATTGTTGTCGACACTGGGTCATGTAACTGATCTTCCTCCTTTATATGCATAATACCTGTAGCCCCCAAGTCTTAAGAGAAGAACATAGTGATAACTTAAGACTTGCTCCAATAAGTGTTTCAACCTTTAAGAAATCCGGTTTGTTCAAAAAACTGAATACTCCATATATGTAGCCCCCAAGTGCCGGGTTGTCATGCTTGCAGCGACCTGGGACTTGTAATTGCTTATATAAACTTCAATCAGTGTAACCCCCAAGGTCCGGGTCATTATGCAATAATGAGCAGGAACTTTGTAAATATAATTATGTAGATTTTAGCAGTGATGTGTAGCCCCCAAGGGTCGGCTAGTAAGATAATACTGAACCGGGACTTGATATATACTTCAATGAAAATAACATCTTATAATGTAGCTTCCATCGTAGGGCTTGAACCCACGTCCACAAGGTTAAGAGCTTTGTACTTTACCAACTGAGCAATGGATCCTTCAATATTATGGACGAAAACTTGTGTACCTTGATTTGTTGACAGGAGCAATTGGTAGCTCCCAAGGGCCGGCTCATTATAATATGATGAGTCGGGTCTTCAATAAGACTAGTAAAAATGATTTTGCATTAGCCCCCAAGTGTTATGGTGCATGCTTGCAGCGACATGAGACTTGCATATTTGATATAATCTTAAGTTGAATAATGTAGCCCCCAAGTGTCGGGTCGTAACCCTGCAGCGACTTGGGACTATTCCTTCAATTGTAAAATAAATCATATCCTTTGATAATATAATAGCCATTGCGCTAAAGCGACTTTGAAAACCTTAATCATAATACTGGTTATTGATAACCATAATAAAATCCAGCCATGTTGGCTATTCAAGATAATATAATCCGGTATGAAAACCTTATTCATTAAATATCATAATGAAAATTCAGCCAAGTTTGGCTATTTGAATATAACCCAATGATTTATAAGCGCATGATTCCAATGGCGCAATCCAAATATATATACTGGCGACTTATGGTCCAAAGCCAGGCCGGTTTAACAAACCTGTTTCTGCATACAACAAGTTTAAAGTGTCCTGGCGGTTTACCGCCGGACGGGTCATAATGCCCAACATATAACCCGGGTTTATAACCAAGGTTGCACTTAAGAATAATCAAATATGAAATATATCATACCTGTGACATTGAATCACATTGTTGGTTTTACCAACCTTTTGTAGTAAAGGTGATAACCCCAATTTTGAGTACTGATAACTCTTTCCATATTGTGCCGGTTTATGATAAAACCGTACCGGGTTATGATAGACACCGGATTATCCATATATAATACTGGCGACTTGTAGTCGAACCAGACCGGTTTAATAATCGCCGGATTATAATTGGTCATGTACTGAGAACTTGTAGTTGAAGGTCAAGCCGGGTTTAACGAACACCGGTTTACTCCATAATAGGATGGTAACAGAAAATCAAACCGGGCAGATAGCCTCCGGATTAAGATTTGACCGTGTTCCGTCAATTTGTAATTGACAGTTTGGGCCGGATTAACAATGTCCGGTTCAAAAAGGAATTAACTTCTCGCAAGTTCGAGTTTAAAGGCCGTCAGAAAATTTCCGGCTGAAAATGAAGATTCCGGTTTAAAATCTGGTTCAAGGGAAAGATATCTCCCACAAAGCTTTGAAGCTCTCAATATCCAGTTTAACATCCGGTTCAAGAAGGATTTATCTCTTGCACAAAATTAAAAATTGCCGAAGAGGACCTGCTGCCACGATGCGCGGTTCAAACATGGGTATCCTGCCTTACTGGCCTGACATATTATTGGTCACATGGGGGCGTCTGCTTCATAAAGCGGGGTCTCTATTCTTTTACATCATGCGTGGTTACACGGAGTTGTTCTGTTTTAAAGCGGCCTCCGGTTTACCCCTTGAAAATTTTATAAACATCACTTGGGGGCTTGGTCGTGTCCGAACCAATGCAATACCTCTTGATGGGCGAGAGCCACCAGATCACTTGGGGACTTGGTCACGTCTGAACCAGTCATGCCTCTTGACTGGCCTAAGGCCACAGAATCACGTGGGGGCTTGGTCGAACCCGAACCATTGCCATGCCACTTGATCGGCATAAATGCCACGATTTCATTTGGGGACCTGGCTGACTTGAACCATAGCTACACCTATCGGGAGCTTGGTCGTGTCCGACCATGGTAACGCCATCTGATCAGCTCAAATAAGCCTATTTTTGCAAATGGTTTTATCATTGCCTTTGCTTCAATATTTTCCTTGATAACTGTTTCTTTTATTTTTGTTGCGTTTTTTAACCGACAAAATTTTAAACCGGCCCACCATTATCATAAACTGGCATGTTGGGCCTTGGGCCTTGTCATCCATCTGGAACACGCGTCGGGTCACCAATGAGTCTTCAGGCTCGTGAATCGTCATACCAGTGAACCGCCAGACACGTAAACCACCAGACACATAAACCACCAATCCTCTGGCGGTTTACCAATGAAACGCCTAGTCCGGCTGAGTTATACTTCCGGCCGGTTTACGCCGCGGGGTATATCCCCGACACACGCTAAAGCAGAACCTCGAGCGGTCCGAGCAAGAGCTCGGGCGTGCCAAGAAGCAGCTCGAGGACAATGAAGGTAAGGAATACCTTGTTTTTAAATATATATAAAAAGGTGCAATTGCAAAGAATGACAGGATTATCGTGGCTATTGTAGGGGCCACGTCTGATGTGGCGACCCTTAAGCAAGCGCTGGTCGAGGCCGAGAAGAGGGCGGACTCGGAGCACACCGAGCGGGAGAAGTATGAGGCCGAGGTTGGCAAGGTACGGCAAGAGCTCCAGGCTCTCATGGAAAAACATTAGAGTTTGGAGCTTGACTCAAAGATGCGAGCGTCCGAGCTCGCGGTGGCTATTGAAAATGCCAAGTATGCCAAGGCCGAATCCCAGAAGACCCTCCAGGAGTTGGATGAGGTGAAGAAGATAGCGGCGGGTAAGGCATTCTTTATGCAAAGCAAACACATAAACGTGAGTTACTTGCTACTTACCCGAATCCGGAGCTCTCCAGGAGCGTTCGTAGATCTTCCCCGGAGTGTGTCCAATGCCGCCGCATTCTATCGACCCGAGGAGGGCAGCTCGACAGAGAAGGTGTTCTGGTCTCAGTATGCTGAGGCCGGACACCCCGTGCCCCTGAGCGACCAGCTGAAGCAACTGGTCGAGCTCCACAAGGCGGCCGAACATGCCATGAAGGGCCTCATTGTTCGGCTGTGGCCTGGAGGGGCTCTGCCTGGGAGCTATTTCGGGCTGGTGCAGCGGCTGGTGGAGGCCTGTCCAAGGCTCGAAGTCATCAAGCGCTCCATCTGCATTGAAGGTGCCCGTAGGGCCCTTGCCCGTGCTAAGGTGCACTGGGGAAAGCTGGATGCTGAGAAGCTTGTGAAGGACGGGCCACCACCGGGGAAAGAGCATCGCAAGCCCGAGAATTACTATAAGGATGTTCTGAAGGGTGCCTACCTTGTGGCGGATGAATGTTCTAGGGATGTAATTTTTGAGTGAAACTTGCTCGTTTTGTCCTGTGCGCTGAAAACTTGTTCATATGCGCTAAGCAATGCTGTTGGAATTTAAAATATTACCTTCTGTGCGACTGTTTATCAATTCTGAGAGATGGCGAGTCGTCGGCTTCTGCCCCCATGCCGCTAGTGCTGGGGTGTTCGGGGATAAACCTGAGCGCTCTTTTTCCCATGTTTGGGTCCTCTGAGGGAGGCGCTCAGCCCAACGAACAAGGCAATCAGACTATAATGCGTGAACACTCTCACTTAGCCATAGAATTCTATAATTTTAAATTTCGGCGAAGCCCCTAGTATTCGGAAGACCGAGTTCGGGGCGCTATCCACGCCTTGGCCGGACAGAGCCGGCTCCTCGCCCTAAGCGGCATAAGTCTTTAGGGACTCGAAAAACCTCTCGAACAGCGACCAGCTCTTGCTTCATCATGACAGTCAGTTTTAGCTTTCTCCACTGAGGTGCTCGACCCAGCTCAATTGGGGCACAATCGCGGTGGTTCTCCTAGTGCTACCTTAGCCGATATAGCGGAACGTAAGGCACCAAAACATAGGAGCCGGGTAAACCCAACTATTGACCCAAGACATGATTCGGAGCCGATGCATATAATGCTATAAGTTCGGGGTGCCGCACTTGTTAAAGTGTTCGGACTTCTCACACCATATTGAGGGGTACTAAAGCCCCTGGCGTATTTTGGCCGTACCAACATGTACGGGTGCAACATGTCATTAAGGAACATCTATAAAGAAAAAAGGTAATGCAAAAATAGACGAAAGCTATGCATTGTTTATTAAAAAGGGCTGCGATCAAAGTAGAACGATACAAATAATGCGATAAGTGAAAGGTTGGACTAGTTAACATGTCCGTTCCCGGGGCAAGCTGCGGAATAGTATGCGGAACAGGTATACTGCTCGTGATAGAGACCACCTGGGAGTTCCGTAATGCGGTGTGGCTTGTCTGCTTCCCTGGTTCTTGCATCGTTTATGCGGCAATTGAACTGCCAAACAGGCCTTTCGAAGGATGGAGTCCTGAAAGTAAGAGAAAATTAAAAAATCGGCAGCCCCTGGTACGGTTTAAGCCGTGTTTCGGGCGTGCCGTGATGGTGCCCCTCCCCCTGTACCCATGGTATCTCTAGAGCGTAGTTATGTACGCGAAGTACTGGCGTCGCCTTTTTGCGAGGGTTGGGGTTGGGGCCGCATTGCTACGCTTGCTCGGATCGTGCCAGGCGATCTTGTTGTAGGTTACTCTAGGCGCGCTTGACGGTGTCCGGTCGTTTAGTGGCCAGACTAGAGAACTGCCTGGAGAGGCTGCTTTGTACTTCCGCTGCAAGGGCCGCCGTGTGCTCCTCCGTTCGGAGGGAGCGTTCGGTGTTTCCATTGACCATAATTACTCCTCGAGGGCCTGGCATCTTGAGCTTAAGGTATGCGTAGTGCGGTACCGCATTGAACTTGGTGAATACGGTTCGCCCGAGCAGTGCGTGATAACCACTACGGAACGGGACTATGTCGAAGATTAACTCCTCGCTTCGGAAATTATCTGGAGATCCGAAGACCACTTCAAGTGTGACTGAGCCTGTATAGTTGGCCTCTACACCTGGTATTACGCCTTTAAAGGTCGTTTTGGTGGGCTTAATCCTCGAGGGATCTATGCCCATTTTCCGCACTGTATCCTGGTAAAGCAGGTTCAGGCTGCTGTCGCCGTCCATAAGGACTCTAGTGAGATGAAATCCGTCAATAATTGGGTCTAGAACCAATGCGGCGAATCCGCCATGACGGGTGCTAGTGGGATGGTCCCTTCGATCAAAGGTGATCGGGCAGGAGGACCATGGGTTGAACTTCGGGGCGACTGGCTCTACCGCGTATACGTCCCTTAACGCGCGCTTCCGCTCCCTTTTGGGGACGTGGGTTGCGTATATCATGTTCACCGTCCGCACTTGTGGGGGAAAACCCTTCTGTCCACTGTTGTTCGGCGGCCGGGGCTCCTCGTCGTCATCGCTATGCAGCCCCTTGTCTTCATTTTCGGCGTTTAACTTGCCTGCCTGCTTGAACACCCAACAATCCCTGTTGGTGTGATTGGCCGGCTTTTCGGGGGTGCCATGTATCTGGCACAAGCGGTCGAGTATTCGGTCCAAACTGGATGGGCCCCTAGGATTCCTTTTGAATGCCTTTTTCCGCTGACCAGATTTAGAGCTTCTGAATCCGGCATTAACTGCCGTATCCTCAGCATTGTCGCCGTTAATGCGGCGCTTCTGCTTGTTGCGACGCGACCAGCCACTACTGTCCTTGGTGTCCGAATTACCAGGGTTCTTGGTCATATTGTTGCTACGAGCAAGCCAGCTGTCTTCTCCCGCGCAAAAGCGGGTCATGAGTGTCGTGAGTGCTGCCATAGATTTCGGCTTTTCCTGTCCAAGGTGCCGGGCCAGCCACTCGTCACGGATATTGTGCTTGAAGGCTACTAGGGCCTCAGCGTCTGGACTGTCGACTATTTGATTTTTCTTTGTCAGGAACCGTGTCCAGAATTGCCTGGCCGATTCCTCTGGCTGCTGAATTACGTGACTTAGGTCATCGGTGTCTGGGGGTCGCACATAAGTGCCCTGGAAATTGTTGAGGAATGCGGCTTCCAGGTCCTCCCAACAACTGATTGATCCTGTTGGCAAGCTGTTAAGCCAATGCCGAGCTGGTCCTTTAAGCTTGAGTGGGAGGTATTTGATGGCGTGGAAATCATCGCCGCGGGCCATGTGGATATGAAGGAGATAATCCTCGATCCATACCGCAGGATCTGTTGTGCCATCATATGATTCGATGTTTACGGGTTTGAAACCCTCAGGGATTTGATGATCCATTATTTCGTTTGTGAAGCATAGTGGGTGTGCGGCGCCTCTGTACTGGGCTATATCATGACGTAGCTCCAATGAGCTTTGTCTACTATGTTCGATCCTGCCGAATTTGTGGCCGGCGTGATGGTTACCGTCTCGAGCCGTGGGGCACCCCCGCGATCCGTAGATCGATCTTGTTTGCCTTGCCTTGTCCTCCAACATATCTCGTAAGTCCGGCGCATATTCCCGTGCCTTGGTACGGGGTGCGGCTTGAGTGGAGGGCCGAGAGGCCTCTCTGTCGCGGCCACGAGGTGGCCAGTCGGCCGCATCAAGTGCTTCCTCCTCTAATCAGGGTAGCAACCTGCGCTTTGGGTAGCTCTTGGAGGGGCGTTCGAGTTTATGCTCTTCGGCCGCAAGGACTTCAGTCCATCTGTTGACTAGCAAATCTTGATCAGCTCTAAGCTGTTGCTGTTTTTTCTTGAGGCTTCTTGCCGTGGCCATAAGCCTGCGTTGAAAACGCTCTTGCTCGAGGGATCCTCTGGTACGACGAATTCGTCATCGTCGAGGCTTGCGTCGTCTTCGAAGGGAGGCATATAATTATCGTCCTCGACCTCTCTGTCTGCCGCTCTCTCATGAGGGCTGGTTTCTCCATCCTCCTGTGCTAAATCTTGCTGGAGGGGGTTTTCTTGGGCACTTTCCGGAGTATTATTATCTCCCGTGCTGGAATCACCGTATTTGTTTTGGCGGGATTTTGAGCGGCGCCGCTGACGCCAACGCTTAGGCTGTTTCTTGGAGGGGTCGTCCTCCGCTGTTCCATCGCCATCTCCTTCTTTTGGGGTGTCCACCATGTATATGTCATATGACGAGGTGGCTTTCGAGGGCCTAGTAGGCGCTGGTTCTTCATCATGTCCTTCATCGGCGTCCATACCGTCGATGTCTTCGGAGTCGAAGTCGAGCATGTCGGTTAAGTCGTCGACAGTGGCTACAAAGTGGGTGGTGGGTGGGCTTTGAATTTCTTCATCGTCCGTACCCCAAACTTGCTGACCGTAGTCCGGCCAGGGCTCTCCTGATAATGAGAGAGACTTCAGTGTCTTCAGGATATCGCCGAAAGGCGAGTGCTGAAAGATGTCCGCGGCAGTAAACTCCATGATCGGCGCCCAATCGGATTCGATCGGCAGGGGCGCGGAGGGTTCGGAGTCCGGAGAGGAGTCCGGCTCCTTAGAGTCACGAGTCTCGCAGAGTACGGGGCTGGTGTTCGGCTCAATCGCCGTTGGGATAGCATCCCCCGAGGTGGCGTCCAATCGCCCATCCTCGATCGGCGCAGTTGGCTCCGAATTAAGGGTCGAAGCTGATGCGAGTGCGGCCTCCAGGGCACTGTTTGGCGGCAGAGCTAGATCATGCTCGTCGGGGAAGTGCGGCATGCTCGGCAGTGGCTCGAATCCGTCGAAGATCAAGTCCCCGCGGATGTCAGCCGTGTAGTTTAAACTTCCAAATCTGACCTAACGGCCAGGGGCGTAGCTTTCGATCTGCTCCAGAAGGCCAAGTGAATTGGCCCGCAGTGCGAAGCCGCCGAAGATGAAGATCTGTCCGGGGAGGAAGGTCTCACCCTGGACTGCATCGCTATTGATGATCGTAGGAGCCATCGAGCCTGACGGCGACGACACAGAGGAACTCTCAATTAAAGCACCAATGTCGGTGTCAAAACCGGCGGATCTCGGGTAGGGGGTCCCGAACTGTGCGTCTAGGCCGGATGGTAACAGGAGGCAAGGGACACGAAGTTTTACCCAGGTTCGGGACCTCTCGATGGAGGGAAAACCCTACGTCCTGCTTTATTAATATTGATGATATGGGTAGTACAAGAGTAGATCTACCACGAGATCGAAGAGGCTAAACCCTAGAAGCTAGCCTATGGTATGATTGTTGCTGTGTACGTTGTCCTACGGACTAAAACCCTCCGGTTTATATAGACACCATAGAGGGTTAGGGTTACACAAAGTCGGTTACAATGGTAGGAGATCTACATATCCGTATCGCCAAGCTTGCCTTCCGCGCCAAGGAAAGTCCCTTTCGGACACGGGACGGAGTCTTTAATCTTGTATCTTCATAGTCCAGGAGTCCGGCTGAAGGTATAGTCCGGCTATCCGAACACCCCCTAATCCAGGACTCCCTCATCCCCCCCTCTCTCTCTCCTCTCAAGTTCGACGCCGCCTACGGCATCGGAACTGCTCACATCCTTTGGGCCATGTCGACACAAAACTTCGGACAAGAGGGGAGGAAAGAAGGCTTGAACTTCCTTGAACTGGATTTTGATTTCTATGTAGGTGATTTCCTACTACATGCGGAGCGTTCAACTGGGGTTTGTTTTCCAAACAAAAGATCTAAGCTCTAAACATTCATGTGTCCTTGTAGGAGAACCCTGACACCATCGAAGACCATGATTTCTGTGGCAAAGAGCTCGACCGTCCTCTCTACTGTGTTCTTCACGATACCAAGCCTCTCAGGTGTGTGGCTCTTGAAGGAAGTGACACGGGGAGGAGGTTCTTCGGCTGTGCTGTGAAAGTTAGTCACTTTCAAAAATCCGAGTTACTTTCTTGTTGAATCAAACTATTTGGATATATGACTTGTAGTCTACCAAAGAAGACTGATTTCTTCTTGTGTTTTCCGGTTGATTGTAGGAAACATTGTGTAGTCCTTTTACTTTACATAAAAGGGTAAATGTCGCTACTTATTTTACATCATTGAACACAAAAGAAGTGATCTAGACACCCTCATGTTTGTTTACAAATGGGACTTCTGTTTAATAGTCAGTATATTACTCAAAAAAAGCTCTCTAAATAAGTTGTCTGCAGAGGTAGCTCCAGATTAATTCAAGCTGGCTTAAAAGAAACTAAGTACAATTATGAAATAACTCCGCGGACAGCGTGGGTGAAGCACCATAATTAGTGTTGTGGGTACCTAACCATTGAAGTGCCACATTGCACAAACACGGTTCATAGTTAGTTGAATGAGGTTATAAACCAAGTATATGTGAACTTTATTATATTCCAGAGCTTCTGCAGCAGTGTATTAATAGTCTTTGTTTATTTTGTTCCTTTTTTGTTCGCAGAGAGGCGTGAACTGTGGAGTCGTCGAATGGGTTGACCGCCCATGGCCTATCATTATGCAGAGGTGCCTACTCAAGCTCTGGGCGATGTTAGATGAGAGCAATGATGATAGGCAAGAAAAGGATGAAGAGATAAGCAGACTTAAAACGGATAATGAACAAGTGAACCTTAAGCTCGAGAATCTTGTTGTAGCTGTGGAAAGAACTAATGTAACTACCATGAAGATTGATAGGCAGAAGAAGCGGATGGGTATCATTGATAAAGACGTCAAGCTCATTCAGAGGTCTCTCACAAGTGCCATTCATAATCTTAAGGACGACAAGGGTGAGATTAAGCTGGACAGGGATTTTCTGAAGGAGGAGGTGCATAAGCTGAAGGAGAATAGAAAGAAGATGCAAAGCGTCATATGTGTTCTTTTGGGGCAAGGGTTTGCGAACACTGATGACCTCTTGATGATCAAGGCTATCCTCGAAGAATGGTCATTAACAGTTGCCTTCTTTTGAAACGTTGCAAGGGATACTCGTCTAGTATAAGTTTATGCTTGGACATGGTTACTTGACTAAAGGCATGTATCTCATTTTTTTCAATCTTTCAGAGGGTGTGTGACGGTCTACACACATCAAATATTGATCTCCTGAATATTTTTATATTTAAAAGAGGGCGCATCCGGCAATCTTTCGTCTTGGATCGTTCAACGAGACATGGGTTACTGTAATCTAGCAAGGCACAGATGTCGCTTTGGCAGGCATGGGGAACCATGCCTCTGGTGACGTAGCACTGACTTGTCAAAGGCACGCTCCTTTGTCAGACAGGAGCACCGCACTAGCACTGACACACATAAAATCTACAATCTACAGAGTCGCGCTTACTCCTGAAGCCGACGCACGCCAGTGCCGACTCGATTGTTTGTACTCAGACATAAACTCGTTCATGGACATGCGTTTACACAAAAGGCACATACAGTCTAAGGTCGCTGGGAGCACGCTTTGAGATTAAGCAGAGCGACGGCCATGTGCACATATAGTCTGCCACGAAATGAGGCAATGCCGTCTGGTCACTGCAGACGCACTGGTTTACATGCACTAGATGCACGTTCCTTGCAGAACAGGCAAGGCCGTGCCTCTTCTGTTCCAAATGTTTTTGTTCCATGGTCGACGACCGCACACGAATGCTTTTGTAGCATCACGATAGTGACATAAAACTACCAAATTTTCAGAACAGCAGGTGCATAGCACAAAAGCATTGTTATAACAAGCTTACAAAATGGTGCAAAAGGCTTCAACCATGTTTAGACATAACACAAAATCAAATTGGCGCAACAACATCTAACTGTACTAGCTTGAGGAACTAACTACATCCCTGTGTCCAGTAGGCACAAGTGAACGGATCTGACAAATCTAGGGATTTGGGCGCGTTTGGAAACTTTATTCTCCCATAGGAACAACTTCTGTTGCTGTTCGTAAAATTCTTGCGTGAAGTCTGAGGGAAAGCGAAACTTAATCCTCATGGTCTCTAGCTCCGTTGCATTCAGAATAAAGAACCTCACAAACTCAATATTCGTCCCGCTTTTTTCATAATCTTCCAGCGTTACTTTCTTTAAATGAATGATGTGTTCTTTGAGAAACGCACGGTGCTTGCGACGCCAAAAATTTCTTGCACCATCAGGAACGTTTCCTCCCTGAAAACACATAAAGGTTGAAAGATACTCAAGATCTATGGAAGGACAAAATGAACGATAAATTCCATGACCCCCGTCCCAATCTGTTCGTCGAACATTTCCCTAGATACGGATGTATGTATAATAATAATAATAATAAAACATGCCTAGACATAGGTGTGTCCATTGCAAACAAAATGTAAGATAAGCTTTTTGAGATGCAAGGAGTGCTGCACTATGCACGGTATGACCTTTTCATTGGGCGTGAGAATCATCACCTGAACAAACAAGTTCTCCAGATTTGGAAGGCACTTAAGCAAGTGAATGACCAGATCCACTTGATAAGTCATGGCCAAAAACAAGGTTTTGAAAGATTGCCGCATTGTAGATAGGCTGGCCGTCGCCAAATCCTTCACATAACATGGAAAATAAAACATAAAATTATTAGAACAAAAGTTTGGATAACATGAAACTACTTTCTCAAGGAAATGCAGCTGGAATTATTGTGAAATGTCAGTACCATAAGACCTGTGGAGTCAAGCGAGATCCTGAATTTGCCCAATGTCTCTAGTTTGGGTGCAGAGACGATGAATACCTCCATGTTATTGCTCTGGACATCGTGGATCAACCTTTGAAGTGAGGGGGCATCCTCGATGATGAATTTTCCTATCTCACCACGGATGCCAATGCTTACAAGGTTAGGGGAATTTATTGTGATCCAATGCCTTTCTCTATTGCAAACAAGCAGCAGGCACTCGAGTGCAGGGCAACTAGAGTTGATCATGCTTTGCAACGAGAAGTTTGATATATCAACCTCAACAAGCGAAAGTCTCTTGACCAGTGGTAGTTCAAGTACCTCTACATAATGGTCTGGTATGTGGCAACACGCGAAGCTCACAGTGCGTAGAGAACAGGAAAACCGAAAGACGGACTTCGGTAGTGAGGGCGTAGATGAAGAGCATGTGTGCGATAGTTTGACAGTTTCCTTCACAAATCGTGAAAACAGGTAGTAAAACTCAAGCACCTGGAGATTGTTCAATCTGGGGGACTCAAGCCAGGCGTGGACAGTAGAGGGTCTGCATTTTAGGTAGCATGCCGGTATACAAAGGCGGAGAACTGCGCCCACATGGCTGGAGAGGATGGACTCTGGAAGGCAAGAACCATCACCAGGAACTGTTTTTCCCTGATGCCAAGTTCCGATGTATTGTATACGAGCAAGCTCGTCGCTGTAGGTAGAGACCCTACTGATGAGCTCGACATGACTGTTTCTAGGGCGTTAAAAAGAAGAGCGACAGGGATCTCACGGCAGTCAAGATTCAGAGGAGCGGTCGGCAAACAGGACGCCAACGACGTGCGAGCATCCGAGTGCGGATGCCCTCCCTAGTGGAGAGATGGGAGATGACCTCACCGAGGATGACGTTCGGGAGGTCGCTGATGCGGTCCGGACCAGACTGCTCTTTCTGATCCTCGGATCCGATAGGCGCACCCTCGCCGCTTCCAGCCGCTACCGCCAAACCACCAGAGGACGGTGTCGCCGGTGGCGCGAGGTTCGCCCTCTTGGTGCATGGCGCACCGGAGTGGATCTCCATCTCCGTCTCCGTTGCTGTGATCGCGTTGCCTGCGAGCGCCGCTATATGTGGCGTGGATCTGAAAAGCCCAAGGAAAAGGGTGTGTCTAGGGTTTCGAGATGCCGTCCATTCGCCTTAAATAGCCGGAGCCTGGCCTCGGGCGACGAGCCAGAGCGGCGTCGCCGGAGGAGACGCCCATCGAACCCTTGGGTTTCCGGAGCGGCGCCACGTGGCGTTCACACCCAAATACGAGGAGACACCCGTCGAAACATAACTAGGGACGGGAGGGAAGGGGAGAAGAGTGCAGGGATCCGTTCAAAATGATTCCGTTGACTCTATCACCAGGAGATGCACGGTATGGCGGCCCAGACAGGCATGCTTGCGTTTTACGTGGGGTCACATTCATGCATTTATAGCGGAAACTTGCGGCAGCCGCCTCATTCTTGATTCAGTGTTTCCGGTCACAGGCACGGGCATGAAGCATTCAAAGGCATGGTCGGTGGTATTACATAGAGTCACGCTAGCCTGTGACTCTATCAGACGAAGATGCACGTGCGTTTAGCCCACGGAGATGAACCTTTGTATTACACACAGCCACTGACGTTTACTCTGCGAGGCACGGATTGGCCTATAAGAGAGACGCTGTTTTTAAAAGCTTATTTCCTTGTATTTAAGAGCACGGACGTGTAGTCCATACATACACCGTTCCGTACTGAATTGGGTCACGCTTCTTTCTTGATAAAGGCGTCAACGTTCGTGGCTGTCTGTGTTTCAGTGTCAAGGGTCACAAGCACGGGCATACAACCCTCAAAGGCATGATGTGCTATTATATAGAGTCACGCACAAGGGTTTTCTGATTGTATTCCGAATGAGTCGGTGGGCTCGGTCAAAAGGAGAGGCATGGACATCAAGCCCTCAGAGGCATAGTTTGTTCTTACTCGGAGTCACGTTTGTGCGTTTATTACGGAAACCTAATAGGTTTGGGCGACTGTCCTTGTTAGAATTGTTTTCGTTGCATGAATTTAACTCAAATGCACGAAGGCGACTAGATATGTTTAGTAGCGTCACGGTCCTTTACGCATGAAGACGACTTTCTGTGTGTCAGTGTTTCAGGTCACAGGCACGACTATCATGCCCACAAATGCACGAAGGCGACTTTATATGTTTAGTAGCGTCACTGTCCTTTACGCGTGTCAGTGTTTCAGGTCACATGCACGGTTGTCAAGCTCACAAACGCATGTCATGTCATTATCCAGAGTCACCTTCGTGTCTCTTTGTGTTCCAAATGCATCCGTTGACTATATTACCAGGACATGCACGGTCGGGATGTCGAGGGAGGCATGCTTGTGTTTTACGCGGAGCCACGTCCGTGCGTTGATTGCGGAAACACAACGTTTCGACGGGCGTCTCCACCTACTCGGGTGTGAACTCCATGTGGCGCCTCCACGGAAACCCAAGGGTCCGACGGACGTCTCCTCCGGTGACGCCGCTCTGGCTCGTCGCCCGAGGCCAGGCTCCGGCTATTTATGGCGGACGGACGGAGTTTCAAAACCCTAGCCACACACTCTTCCATCCTCTGCCCGCCGCCAGGCTATTCAATCATCTTGGTGCTCTCTATCCTAACCCTCTCCGCCATGGTTGGTCAGGAGGAGACTACTACGGAAGCCAGTGTCCAGACACTGCAGGAGATCCAGGCTGACAAGGGTTCCTCATCTGTAAGTTCACTCTACTTCGGCTTCATTCGTTTTTTCTTTCCTTCAGCTACTTGGTTTAGTTGTGACACTGCAGGAGATCCAGGCAACAACCTTGTTCAGATTTAATGACATGTGGATAAGCAGGGTTTTCACAGATTGAACCGCCATTGATAAGCTGACTACAGACAAAGCCTGCGACAAGCACATATCATAAAATTAGCTGGATAAAAGGTCGCGTGACATGAAACTTCGGCGCTGCAAGGAATGCAAGTAAAGAGTATAGCGCAAAAGGTGAGCACCTCGATAACTATAGAGCCAAAAACAATCTTGGATTCAGGAAATCCTTCATAAAAATTACCCAAACACTCAAGCTTAGGTGCATAAAAGACAGTTATCTGCAAGTGCCGGCTCTGAATATCGCGAATCAATCGTTTAAGTGAGGGCGCATCCTCAACAACGAGTTCACCATTCTCACAAAGGATACAGATGACTTCAACTTTGCCTGAGTTTATTATGATGCAGTGGTCCAAGTTATTGCAAACAAGCAGGAGCCACTCGAGGGCAGGGCAACCATGGCTGATTATGCTTTGCAGTGAGACGTCTGATATATCAACTTCCAAAAACGAAAGCCTCTTGAGGAGTCGAAGTTTAAATGATCGTGCATACTTGTCAGGTATCTATCAAAGAGTAAATGTGACGGTGTGCAGTGAGGAGGAAAACATCAGCGTGGAAGTCGGCGGTGAGGGCGCGGACGAAGAGATTTTGTGTGGCAGTGTGATGGTTTTTCCCACAAAACCTGGGAACATGTAATAGAACTTGAGAACCTGGAGATTCTTCAGTCTTGGGGATCGAAGCCAGGCGTCAAGTGTAGAGGGTCTGCAGTGGAGGTAGCACGCCGAAATGCAGAGACGATGAACTGTGCCCCCATGACCGGAGAGGATGGCTTCCGAAAGGCACTAACCATCAACGTCAGGTTGAAAACTACACCGAGTTCCAAAATATCTAATGCGAATGACATCCTTACTGGGGAGCATGGATAGTACGTCGATATGAACTGTTTCTAGGGGCTTAAAAAGACGACCGACATGGATCTCACTGCAATCGAGATTCAGAGGAGCAGTGCGCCATAAAGGACGCCATCGACGTGCGAGGATTTGAGTGCGAACGCCTTCCTTAGTGGATAGACGGGAGATCACCTCACCGAGGATGGTGTCCGGGAGGTCGCTGATGCGGTCCGAACCAGACTGCTCTTCTTGATCCTCGGATCCGGTAGGCGCACCCTCACCGCTTCCAGCCGCTACCACCAAACCACCAGAGGAAGGCGTCGCCGGTGGAGCGAGCCTCGCCCTCTTGGTGCTCGGGGCACCGGAGTAGACCTCCATCTCCGTCTCCATTGCTGGGATCGCGCCGCCTGCGAGCGCCGCTATATGTGGCGTGGATCTGGACAGACGGTGGATTTGGAGAAATGGACTAGCCTTTCCATCCACGAAACGACTTAAATACCCACGACGAGGAGCGGAGGGGTCCAGATTAATTACTTCTTCTATTTTTCTTTCTGACAGGAGGGCCCGGGTTAAGTACTACTTGTAGCAAGTCAATGGTAGATGGGTGCTTGAAACATTAAATAAAACCACGACTTTCAAGGTATGAAATGCACTATTGCACACGCAGACCAGGCACGGACGTGCCCCTTAGTGCTTTAATTATTCACGACACACATTCACTAGAAGAACCTGTTCGACACCGGAAGCACGGTGGACTCGGTAGGAAAGAGAGGCACGCATGTGACGCCCATGAAGGCATGGGCTAGCACTCTCTGCAGCCACGGTTATGTACATTTGTGACTCTCTGTCTTTCAGTCATTAGGGTCACATGCACAGGCGTCAAATCCACAAAGGCATCGTGTGATATTATATAGAGTCATGTTCGCTTGTGTTTGTGTTCCGAATGATTCAGACGACTCGTTCAGACGGAGAGGCACGGACGAGAAGCCTATGGTGGCATACTTTAGTATTAGGCAGGGTCACAATCATGCGTTTATTGCGCATGGTCAATGATATTACATAGAGTCATGCTCACGTGTGAGATTCGACCAAACGGAGATGCACGACCCTCTAGCCCACGGAACTGAACCTTTGTCTTACGCACAACCACGGGCGTTTACTCTGTGAGGCACGGAATTGCCTATATGAGAGACGCTAATTTTAAAAGCTCATTTCCTTGTATTTAAAAGCATAGACGTTAAGTCCATACAGACACGGTTCAGTACCGAGTTGCGTCACGCTTCTTTCTTGATAAAGACATCGACGTTCGTGGCTATCTATGTTTCAGTGTCAAGGGTCACAAGCACGGGCATACATCCCTCAAAGGCATGGCGTGCTATTATATAGAGTCACGCACAAAGGTTTTCTGATCATGTTCCGAATGAGTCGGTGGACTCGGTCAAAAGGAGAGGCACGGACGTCCAGTCCACTGAGGCATGGTTCGTTCCTACCCGAAGTCACATTTGTGCGTTTATTACGGAAACCTAGTAGAATCGGGCGACTGTCCTTATTACAATTGTTTTCATTGTAAGATTTTTAACTCAAATGCACGAAAGGCGACTTTATATGTTTACTAGCGTCACAATCCTTTACGCACGAAGACGACTTTTTGTGTGTCAGTGTTCAGGTCACAGGCACGGTTGTCAAACTAACAAACGCATGACGTGTAATTATCCAGAGTCACCTTGGTGTCTCTTTGTGTTCCAAATGCATCCGTTGACTATGTTACCAGGACAGGCACGATCGGGATGGCGATGGAGGCATGCTTGTGTTTTGTGCAGAGCCACGTTCATGCATTGATTGCGGAAACACAACGTTTCGACGGGCGTCTCCACGTATTCGGGTGTGAACACCACGTGGCGCCGCCACAGAAACCCAAGGGTCCGACGGACGTCTCCTCCGGTGACGCCGCTCTGGCTCGTCGCCCGAGGCCAGGCTCCGGCTATTTAAGGCGGACGGACGGCATCTCAAAACCCTAGCCACACCCTCTTTCTTGGACTGTCCAGATCCACGCCACATAAAGCGGCGCTCGCAGGCAGCGCGATCCCAGCAATGAAAACGGAGATGGAGGTCAACTCCGGTGCCCCGAGCACCAAGAGGGCGAGGCTCGCGCCACCGGCGACGCCTTCCTTTGGTGGTTTGGCGGTAGCGGCTGGAAGCGGCGAGGGTGCGCCTACCGGATCTGAGGATCAAGAAGAGCAGTCTGGTCCCGACCGCATCAGTGACCTACCGGAGGGTGTCCTCGGTGAGATCATATCCCGTCTGTCCACTAAGGAAGGCATTCGCACTCAAATCCTCGCACGTCGGTGGCGCCCTGTTTGGCGCGCCGCTCCTCTGAATCTGGACTGCCGTGAGATCCTTGTCCCACATCTTTTTAACCCTCTAGATCAAGCACATTTCGAGTTGGTCACCGCGAACTCCGCCACACCGGAGGAACTCGTCCGCGTAACATACACTGGAACTTTTTTTAGAGGAGAACATGTCGGTGAAGATAATTCCTATGATGATTCGTACCTTCCAGAGGCCATCCTCTCCGGGCGTCACAGTGCAGTTCGCCGCCTCTGCATTCCGGTGTCCTACCTTGACTGCAGGCACTCCACAGTCGACGACTGGCTTCGATCCCCAAGACTGAACAATCTCCAGGTGCTCGAGTTTTACTACCTGTTCCCACCATGCTTGAGACAACATGACATAGGGCCATTCTCATGCCCTTCGCTCATGCCATCACCACCAGCATTAAACCCTCAGATTTCCTCCTCTCTCCAAACCATCGCCTTTGCTCTTTGCAAGTTACCAGACAATTATGTACGGGTGCTTAAACTACCACTGCTCAGGAGATTGTCGCTAGTAGATGTTGATGTATCAGACGTCTCATTACAAAGCATCATCAGCTCTACTTCTCCTACACTTGAGTCTCTGCTGCTTGTTTGGACAGTCAGGCACCATTCCATTAGAATAAACTCACCTAACCTTATAAGCATCGGCATTTCTGGTTACTATGGGAAAATTGTTATAGAAGATGCCTCGTCACTTCAACGGTTGCTTTGTGATGGTGATTGCAAAAAGTTGTGGATAGTTATCACCTCTGCACCTAAACTGCAGGTCATGGGAAAATTATCTAATATTTTCTGTGAATCTGGCATCACAAATGACCATATAATTATTCAGGTACTGACTTTCAACAATACTTTCACCCCCATTCATTGGTACGAACAAGTTCCATGCAATCCAACCTTTACTCTACTAATATTACGTTTTATTCTACATGAAGTGTTTGCCGATAGTCAGCACATCCACAGCGGTTCATTCTATCAAGACGTTGTCTATCAGCATGGATTATGACCTGCACGCAATCTTTTCCTTGGTGGAACACTTCCGAAGCTTGGAGAACTTGTATATCGAGGTGATGCTTCTCACACAAATTGTAAAACACATACCATGCATGGTGCAGAACTCCATTCAACAAAAGGAAAATGTCACATACATTTGTATGTAATGGACAAAGGTGTATATAGTCATGGACCAGTATTAGGACAAAACTAAAAAGAAAGCTTTTATTACAACAGAGGTTATAGACTTATTCCTTCACTTGCTCTCCCAGCAGAATCACTCTTTATCGAGCTCAACCATTTCAAATATTCATGTTTATTCAGGAAATAGCCTCTAATGAAGAAAGTCTTGCGAACGACTGTTCTTGCAAGCATCATCATGACGTTCGTTTGAAGTCACTAACGCTGGAAAGCTATGTTCAATGCGACAAAAGCATTCAATTTGCAACATTCTTTATTCTCAATGCAGCACAGCTGATGAGGATCAAGTTTCTTCTTCAGGAACACTTGACAGAAGAATTCTACAAACAGCAACAAGACGTGCTTCAGTGGGACAAAAAGGCTTCTAAACATGCTTGCCTTAGGTTGTCGCCAAGTTGTAACCACGGGAACTTGGATCTAAGGCACGCATGTGTTGAGCACCTGGATTTAAAGGATCCATTCACTTGTAAGTGCTGAAAACAGTGCTGGAGTGAGATGTTCCTGCCACTTTCCGGTTTGGAATTTACATAGGTGTGCTAAAACAATGCCCCTACCTTTTTTGCTCAATCTGTAACCTTGCCAACAGCGAACTCGGTATTTCGATCGATGACTAAACGGTCTTTTGCTCATGCCATACATTTCATTAAATAAAAGGGCTTCAAGTTTCTGTAGCCACGGCTATGTACATTTGTGACTTCCTGTGTTTCAGTGATAAGGGTCATAGGAAAGGGCGTCAAATCTTCAAAGGCATCGTGTGGTATTATATAGAGTCATGCTCGCTTGTGCTAGCGTTTGTGTTCCGAATGATTCAGTTAACCACGGTTTGTCAGCAAACACACAGATGATCATGACTTCATAGAAAAGTGATTCGAGACACACTTTTCTACCTGTCACACAGGCACGACCATGGCAAATGCACGGTTTGCCACGAACCACACAACGCCGTGAAGTGATATGACGCGCACTGTTCTACATGCCACACAGGCACGCCCGTGATTCCACGTGCTCCAGTAGCACGTAAAGATGTAATTCTTTCACAGGAAACGCCAGAAATCTACTGCCAGGCACTATATGAATTTGTAAAACAGAAACGCAAACACAACCATGACCCGTTGTGTTTGAAATCTTTGCATCACAGAAGCACCGCGTGAAGGCACATGAAGTATGGTTGGACACGCATCGCAAGCACGGTTATGCACATGAGGTACGGTTAGGCACAGTGCAGGGACATAATTGCAGATGTCACCTCTGTTGCATGTTTTTTAAAAGCACGGTCTTGCACTCTTTGTGTTTCAGTGTTTCAGTCATTAGGGTCACAGCCACGGGCGTCAAATCCACAAAGGCATCATGTGTTATTAAATAGAGTCATGTTCACTTGTGTTTGTGTTCCGAATGATTCAGTCGACTCGTTCAGACGGGGAAGCACGGGCGAGCAGCCCATGAAGGCATACTTTAGTAATAGGCAAGATCACAATCATGCGTTTATTGCGCATGGTCGATGGTATTACACAGAATCATGCTCGCCTGTGAGACTCGATCAAACGAAGATGCACGGGCGTCTAGCCCACGGAACTGAACCTTTGTCTTACGCACAGCCACGAGCGTTTACTCTATGAAGCACATAATTTCCTATATGAGAGACACTGATTTTAAAAGCTTATTTCCTTGTATTTAAAAGCACAGACGTGAAGTCCATACAGACACAGTTCCGTACTGAGTTGCGTCACGCTTCTTTCTTGATAAAGTCTATGTAGCCACGGTTATGTGCGTTTGTGACTTTCTGTATTTTAGTGATAAGGGTCGTATACACGGGCATCAAATCCACAAAGGCATCATGTGGTATTATATAGAGTCATGTTCTCTTGTGTCTGTTTTCCGAATGATTCCGTCAACTCGTTTAGACGGAGAGGCACGGACGAGAGGCCCATGGAAGCATACTTGAATATTAGGCAGAGTCACGTTCGTGCGCTTACTACAGAAACATAACAGAATTGGATTCAGATGTGAACCCTCACTGTTTACTTTGTGAGGCAATCAATGACCGATCCAAGAGACACTGTCCTTAAAAGCACGGGCAAGAACTCTCTGCAACCACGGTTCTGTACCAAAGAGCCACTGTCAAACGCATGGAAGTCATGCAACGAGGGCCACACATCTAGTAGTAGAAAAAGCACTTTATCAGCTGGTGTTGCTCCTTTTCTACGCGCACAGTAGGGTGGCTGTGAAAGGCACGTTATTCAAGCAGAGAACAAAAATCATGATGCCAGGACAAGGTCAAAAGCATGGTTGTGAGTCTACAGTGTCATGACTAGAATCCTCGAGAGGCATTTCGGTGTGGCCTGTTGAGTAGAAACTCGGTTGTGCGGTAACCAGAAGCACTACATAACGGCCCGCAAAAAAAGGTTTGGTTCACCGTTGTGGTGGCTCTCTATGCTTTCAGCTCTTTCCATCTCTCCTGTGTCGCAGCAGAGACGCATGGTTGTATTGTTACACCATCCAACTTCATAAAGAGAGGGCTGCAAACATTTACAAACAACCTATCGCCCTTATAATATTTTCCCATCTGAGTAATAAAAATACCTAAACAAGCAAAATCTGTTATGCTTACATTTGCTTTGTTTCTACAACTGCACCAAATAAACTTACAAGCCATTTTTTATAACCACAGTACGAGGACCAGAAACAGTGCAGCGGCTCAAATGCAGCTCCATCAGTGCAAGGCACCCATCACCATATATAAGACAGGCACCATGCAAGTCAACCATCATGCAGCTCTACCTGCAACACAGGCACTGTTGTACATGCATTGTGTGCATGATAGGTACATATATAAGACAGGCAGCGTCGTACATACAACACAGCACGCTTACAAATGCAGCGCACATCTCTCCACTGAAACATTAAATCTACTTTATGTCTCTTAACCTTGGTGCCACAGCATTTTATGGTCCTTTAGCCCATACAAAGCCGCAAAACCACACATTTCCTTCATGACTGCACGCAACACAAAAACAGACAAGCCTACACATGGTGCAAAGACTACAACGGTTGTCTGATAAAGTTTACATAAAACCCAAGCTCAAAAGAACGCAACAACAAATAACTCCATACACCTGGACAACTAACAGAAGGCCTGATTTCAGCATCCACACCTAAACGGAACCGTCAAATCCAGGTATTCAACAGTCCTCTTTCTTAAATGCGGACGCGCGTGGCTGCAACTTGATGATAATCTAAGACGTGCACGTTTAGAAGCCCTTCTATGCCACTCCAGAACCCTTTGTTGCTTTTCGTAAAATACTCCCATGAACTCTGCAGGAGGGGAGGTAAACTTAATGGTCATGGTCTCCAGATCCTTTGCACTAAGAACAAAGAACATCGCAAATTCAACGTAACTCCCAGAGCGAACATAATCTTCCAGCGATACTGTCTTCAGACAAACGTCGTGATGTTCGAGAAACTGCCGGTACTTACGATGCCATTTTTGTTTCACCACGAGAAATCAATGATCCCTAAAATATAAATGATAGGTTGAAAATACTTAGCGTCTATAAAAAGAGATACAAACCATCAAAAAACCAAATGAAACAATTAGTTCTACCACCTCCGTAACAAGAAGTTAGACATAGACTTGTCTATATATGGATGTACACAACAATAAATCATGTGTAGATACGGGTGCATCAATTTCAGTCAAAATTAAGACAAGCATTTCAAAAAGGAACGAGTACTACAGAATGCAAATTTTTGAAGATCATCACCTCGACAAACAAGTTCTCCATTTTTGGAAAGCATTGCAACAATTCAATGGCGGTGTCCACCTTATAATACATGTAGATAAGCAAGGTCTTGACAGATTGACGCATTGTTGTTAGACTGACTACCTTCAAACCCTTGATGAAAATTAACAGAAGATGGATCACAAAACTAATAGCATAAAGGTTGGATGAAATAAAACTTGTTTCCTCACAAATAAAGTTAAGTTGGAAGTATCATAAAAACTCAATACCTCAAGACATGTTAGACGACATGGATACGGTTCAGACGCAGAGACAACTGTTACCTCCAAGTCCTGACTCTGCATGAAGAATACAACATAGAACACCAAATTAATAGAACAAACATCGGAACAAGTACATCTCTGTTCCAGTATTAAGGAAAGTCAGTACCTCAAGACACTTCGAGGGAGACACAAACACAAATTCACCCAACGTCTCCAGTTTAGGTGCAGAGACAACGGTTATCGAACAGTCATCAACCAGACAATCAACAATCAACCGTCGAAGCGAAGGGGCATCCTCAACAATGAGTTCCCCGTGTGGACAAAAAATGCCAATGCTTACAAGGTTAGACGAGTTTATTGTGATACGACGACCTCCTCTATTGCAAACAAGCAGGAGAGACTCAAGTGCAGGGCAACTAGAGTGGATTATGCTTTGCAGCGACGCGTCTGATATATCAACAACCACAAGCGAGAGTCTTTTCACCAGTGGTAGCTTAAGCGTCCCTACGTAATTGTCTGGTATTTGGCAAAGAGCAAAGCTGAGGGTGTGGAGAGAGGAGGAAAACCGAAACACGGACTCTGGTGCCGAGGGCGTAGTTGAAGTGCATAGATCCAATAGAGTTACCTCTTGCATCAGAAATTCTGGGAAGAGGTAGTAGAACTCAAGAACCTGGATATTGTTCAACTTCCAGGATCGGAGCCAGGCATCAACGGTGGAGGGCCTGCACTGTAGGTAGCACGCCGGAATAGAGAGGTGGCTAACCGAGCCAGCATGGCCGGACATAATGGATTCCGGAAGACTGACAATAGGATTTCGACAGAGCCGCGTTCCGGAATAGCATTTGTGAACGGACTCCTTGGTGAAGGCACACATATGAGATATGGTCTCGATATGAACTTTTTCACCATCGTTAAAAAGACGAGAGTCAGAGATCTTGCGGCAGTCGAGATTCAGAGGAGCGATGGGCCACAAAGGACGCTAGCGACGTGCGAGGATTCGAGTACGGATGCCATCCTTGATGGGAAGACAAGATATGATCTCACCTAGGACGCCATCGGCGAGATCGCTAATGCGGTCCGCACGACATCCCTCTTCTTCCTCATCAGATTGGGAGGGAGCACGGTCGCCGCTTCCATCCCCTCCGACGACCAGCACACCACCAGAAAGTGGCGTCACCGGTGGCGCCACTCTCGACCTCTTGATGCTACGAGCAGCCTTTCCATCTCCACCTCCGTTGCTGGGGTGGCGCCGCCCACGACCAGTGCTCACTGAGGTGGATCTGGAGAAATGGATTACAGCCTGTCAATCCACGAGACGGTTTAAATACCCATGATGTGGAGCGGAGGGGTCCAGATTAATTACTTCTTCTATTTTTCTTTCTGACAGGGGGCCCGGGTTAAGTACTACTCATAGCAAGTCAATGGTAGGTGACTACTTGAAACATTAAATAGAACCACGGCTTTCAAGGTACGAGATGCACTGTTGCACACGCAGACCAGGCACGGGCGTACCTGTCCGTGTATTAATTATTTACAACACACATTCAATAGAAGAATCTGTTTGACGCCGGAAGCACGGTTCTACAGTCATCTTGCCTCTACGAGCAGCAAAATTTTCCACGAACACATTCACATTTAAGTCAATAGAAGATTCAAGGTCATGCCTATGCTTTGGAAATGATTCTGCTGAAACGCTCCTGTCACGGCTTGTCACGTACCAGACACACGGTACGGCTTGGCATTGTCACGTACCAGACACACGGTCCTGCCTTTGGCATTGTGACACACTATTCTACATGCCACACAGGCATGTAGAACAGTTCGTGTCTACCTTCGTGTCTCTTTGTGTTCCACATGATTCCGTTGACTGTAACACCAGGAGAGGCACAGTATGGAGGCCCAGAGAGGCATCCTTGCGTTTTACGCGGGATCAAAATTATCACAGGCACGGGCATGAAGCGCATAAAGGCATGTTCGGTGGTATTACATAGAGTCACGCTAACCTTTGTCTTACGCACAGCCACGGGCGTTTACTCTGTGAGGCACGGAATGGCCTATACGAGAGACCCTATTTTTAAAAACGTATTTCCTTGTAAGGGCATAAGCACGTGCATACAGCATAGAGGCACGGGTGTTTACTCTGTGTTTTAGTGTCAAGGGTCACAAGCACGGGCCTACAGCCCTCAAAGGTCTTCTAATTACATAGAGTCATGCATAGAGGTTTTCTAATTGTATTCATAATGAGTCGGTGGAGAGGCATGATTTATTCTTACCCGGAGTCACGATAGTGCGATTATTACGGAAACCTAATAGAATCGGACGACTGTACATGTTACAATTGTTTTCGTTGTAAGATTTTAACTCAAATGCACGAATCGTCAAGTGTGTCAGTGTTTCAAGTCAGAGGTCACCTTCGTGTCTCTTTGTGCTCCAAATGCATCCGTTGATCTATAACCAGGAGTGGCACGGTAAAGATGCTCAGGGAGGCATGCTTGTGTTTTACGTGGAGCCACGTTCGTGCGTAAATTGCGGAAACCCAACGTGCGTGTTACAATTAAGTCACTAGAAGATTCAAGGCCGTGCCTCTGCTAAAACGCGGACAAAACAAGTGAATGAAGTGATGGCAGAACCACAGCTTTTCAAGAACGAGACACACGGTCCTACCTTCGGCATTGTAAAGCACTGTTCTACATGCCATAGACAGGCACGACGGTGATTCCACGTGCCTTAGTAGCATGTAAATACGTGATTCTCTCACAGCAAACACCGTGAACCTACTGCCAGGCACTATATCCATTTGTAAAACAGAAACGCAAACACAACCGTGACCTGTTGTGTTTGAAATCTTTGCATCACAGAAGCATCGCGTGAAGGCACATGAGGCACGGTTGGACACGCATCGCAAGCACGGTTATTTGAATTACTTACAGTCATGCATTCATAACAGAAGAACATGCGTTAGAACATGCGTGGCACAGTTACCACGAAAGCCACGGTTATGCAGCCCGAGAAGCACGACCCAGATTCTGTGCTTAAAAACGTTTTCGTTCCATAACGGCGGGCGTGACCATGCAACCGTGAGAGTCACGGTTTGAACACTCACCGGTGGCATGGCCGTGGCTGCCTGTGCCCTTAGGTTATTTTTATCTCTCTATCACGCAGCAGAGAAGCATGCTTGTATGCTTACAACATCCACGTTCAGAAACCGACGCGGCTGCGGAAAATAACAAGGAAACCTGTGCCTCTGATATTTTCGTCCGCCGAGTAAAAAATACATAAAGAAGCAAAATGCGTTCTTATTTAAATTTGTTTTGTTTCTATAACTGCAGCAAATTAACTTACAAGCCGTTCTTATAACCACAGCACAAGAAAATAAACAATCCCCACCAATTGCTTGCTATTTCATCGCTCCACGTGCGGCCTTGTTTTTGAATGTTCAGCGATCCATTCTTCCTTCTCGACCCTTGTGCAACCCCACCCTTCTGCGTAGCTATTCAACCTATTTACCTGTAAAATTAATATTCATACATAAAAACAGAGCGAAAGATTGCGGTCATCACTAACTTTTGCTTACGTCCTGTTTAAGCTGCATTATTACCTTTTAATTTTTCTATTTGTACTATTCTCCGGTACCAAAAATTCTCCACTCAGACCTTTCCTTTCTGAAAATGGACTGCGCAGATTCCGTGCCTTGTCCCAGGCTTCCCTGCACGCATTCTGTGTGCCTGTCTTGTGTGATGTTTGATTCTGGCGTAGATGCAAGACTTTGGTAAATGCTCCCTGCTGTCAGTGGGGTCGTTGGAATTGCTGGTGTCTGACGTCTTCCTCCTGGTCTTGGAGTGCATTGTCCTGAGCCGTTTGATGTCCTCGATGGTGTTGGTGGTGTTGTCGACCATTTCATTGACCTTGCCCTCTTCTCCTGCTGCGATTTCCTCTTTTCCTCTTCAATCCTCATCCTCTCCTGCACTTCTGGGTTATCCGGGCAGTTTGTTTTCTTGTGACCCTTTTCTCCACAACGACTGCACTTGGTTGCGGCTTTGTAGCCTTTTCCTTTCTTCTCAGAACCAGCTTTGACTCTATCTCCTTTTTTCGTACCCTTTGAGCCACTCATGGGAGGGTTCTTGAGAGTTTTGACAAGAATGCTTGTGTCTGGTTCCTCGGCAAGTGCCGCCATGACTTTTATTTTCATATCTACCGTACACTCACGCAGCACACGGTATGCCTTCTCTTTTCTGCATGCATTTGAACAGATATCTGACAACTCAGCATAAGCGAGGCCGAATCTCATAGTTTCATCGTCTTGTATGGTCATGCTATCACCTTGACTTGTAGATAGAACTTTCAGACTCTCTGATAGATTCCTGGTCCATCTGGGGATGACAAAGGATTTTGGAAGTTGATCGATCATGCCTATTTGGTCCATCACCTTAAGCACATGGCAGCACTGAATGCCATCCCTACTCATTTTCTTGCAGCTGCAACTGTATATGTATTTTTGCTCATCCACATCTACCTTGAACTCAGACCTGTCAAATTCCTCGCCGGGATATGGTCTCCACACTTTATCTCCAGGATCAATAATCTTTTAGAAAAAATATTGCCTCCCCTTTGCCAGATCAGAGCACTTGAAGTAAGTCCGGTTCCGTAGCTCCAGCTGGAATTTCCTGAAAATTTCAGTCATGTATACTTGACTTGCTTGTCTTTCAATCAGAAAACCCGTCTCTAGTGATGGCGCCTTCTCTTCTGTTCGGTATCTTTTCTTGTCAAGCGTGGTGAGGCAATTTTGCTGAATCGTGTGATACACATTAAAAACCTTTTTATAGTGTCCTTGTGGTCGATGTAATTCTTCCACATCAAATTCGTGCTGTCACTGCGAGTGGTTGTTGACGAGAAAGGATAGAAACAGTCCTTGAAGTAGGCCGGCACCCAAAAATTTCGGAGTTCCCATAGCATGTTCAGATGTTTGTTGCCTTCCGCCTTGTGCAGAGAAATTGCTGCTTTCCAGGCACGCTCAAACTCGTCTTGATCTAGTGAGTTTTTGACGATTCGAAATATATCATCAGACATCCATGGGTGTTGCGCAAACACTGCTGCGTTATTTTCCTTCAGGTTCTTCCTAATATGCCACCAGTAGAACCTGTGCCTCGTCCTTGGAAGAGCTTCCTTTATTGCAGTCTTCATCACCTGGTCCTGGTCTGTTATTATGTATTTCGGCTTTTTACCTCCCATTGCATCGACAAACGTGATTAGGAGCCACTTGAATGAACCTATTTTCTCATCCTTCAAAAGGCCTACTCCAAATAGGACGGTCGACCCGTGGTGGTCGACACCTATAATTGGTGCAAATGGCAAGCCATATATATTCGTAGAGAATGTGGTGTCAAAAGACACGAAATCTCCATATAGATCATAATTCATATTACACAAGGAGTCTGTCCAGAACAGGCTGCGCACTACATTGTTCTCTGTCTCTTCCACATGGTGGAATCCCGGCCTCCGCCTCTGCATATCAGCAAACAGTTTCATGATATCTGCGATATCAGTGCCGCGCTCTCCAGCCCTATCCCGGCATGCAATGTTGCTTATGTCAATCGTGTCGAACATAATTTCTCGCCTCGATTTCCCCATGGCAGCAAAAATCTGCATATCCTTCCTTGGTTCTAACCTCACCTTCTCCAGCACTTGTATAAAGAATTTCTCCTGAGGTGTCATCTTCTTATAGCACCTGATGAACTTCAACATCCAATCGGATGGGTGAAGCTCGTGGTTGTGCTCTAGACGCACGTTCTTCAGATACCATTTCCTCCTATCTGTATCCCTCTTGGCTGTTACTTGGACTGGGCAGCTTGTCCAGATCAAGCAGTTGCTCCTTCTCTCCTTAACATGTCTCTCAGTTGTTTTATTCTGCCCTTCCTTGGTGCACTGAAAAACCTGCTTGTCAAGCTGCTGATCATATGTCGATCTTCTGCTCATTGATCGCTTGGCAGCAAAGCCAACCTTTCTAGCATATCTGCAGAAAAAGAAAAAGCACTCGTCCAATGATCCAAATACCATACCACCTTCTGGTTCGACCGCTTCGGTGACCTCCTGAATCGTTGGGTATATGCCTTCTTTAAACATGTCATCCATTTCTTTCTCTACAATGGTCGGCGGCGCCATGAGGATTCTGTCTACAGTGTCTTCATTCGTCTGATCGTATTCACTTCTGACGACATCGGTCTCATCACCAGCCACAGGTCCACTTACAGCGGAGCTGCTGCTGCTTTGTTGTTTGTCACACGCAGCAGCATCGTTTCTGCATGACACGGCCAAATCCATAAATGAGTCTGCCTCTCCAATGTTGCATTGTCCAATGCTGCTCCCTGTTTCTCCGGCACTCGTGCAACCAAGGGACTGTGCTGCTTCTACCATGCAATCCGTGCTGGCGCTGTACGCTAATTGCTGCTGTGAACGTTGCGTTTCCTTCGAAATGGATGGAGAACTATGATATTTCTTTCCCTCATATGTTATCCCCTCTGCCAAATCCTAAACACATGGCAAGAAACAGAATTAGATATCCAGAGCAGCATATGCATCTTTTAATTTCTAAACAAAAGATTTATATGACTCATCAGGGCTCATCTGGTATACCAAAACCAGACCCGTGCCTCTTCACCGAGTATAAGCGGTACACCAGAGGCACTGTTCACATCACGAATGTGACCATGCTACACACACATCTGCACAAAGAGGCACAGATGTGCTTTTGTTTACACCATAAAACCGGAGACGCACAACAACATCCTATATAGAAGAACAAGTGCACATACAGCCGTACAAGACGGACAACCGTCCTCCTGTTTTCCACTTTACCCTGTTCTCCCATAAAACTGTTTGTGTGTTGAATTGAAAAAGCATAGTTCCGACGTCACCTTTGTTTTCCCATGCCTCTCTTGTCCAGCAAATATTGGCGACAACCTCCGTGCATTGGTGATTTCGCTGACGATTTTGAATGCCATCGGAGATCCTTTGAAACGACCCCTCATGTTGAATGCCACAGGTGATCCTTTCAAAGGACCTTGCCTTATGTTTTCATCGATTCATGGACTACCGCGATACTTGCTTCCTTCCTCGTACACCTGCGTGTGGAAGATACTGCAATTTAAATATACCAGACGAAAACAAAGAAAAAATTGCTCACAAAAAATATACATTTGCTTTAAATGTTGTTGCACGTTTGTATATGCTGTCACCTGTATTGCTTTCTGATGTTGCTGTATGGTAGAGCTTATTGCTCCTATGTTTGATTTTGTCGTTGGGCTCTTCTTGCTTGTGCAAACCGTACCGAATCCTTGAACACCAATGCTTTTGTTGCCAATGATCCTTCTGCTTGCATCAAAGGAAATTCTGTTACCCTGCACCTCTTCATTATGACTGCCTACAAACGCTGGGCCGTCACAACGCCCGCTCTGCGCCTTTGTGGGCATATGTGTCTTCAAACCAAAAAATAATTAGAAGCACGTGCGACTAAAACTTCCACATACGTTAAAACCAGCGTTTGAAATTTTCGTCGTTACCTGCACAATCTGCTTAGTGGAGTCTCTACTGCTTAGAATGCTCCTCTTGGCAGGTGTCTGTTGCACACCATGCTCCTGGTTGGGGCATTTGCCAAGAACTTGTATCTCACTCTTGACTCCAATTATTCCAGCCCGCATAGCATGTGCGTGTTTGACAGCATCTGCATCCTTGATCTTCTTCTCGTTTTGTAGTAATTTTTTCTTCCACCTCTCGATACTCAACTGCAAAGTAGATGCACATGATAAACAGATATTACAACATTCATCTAGGATATATAAATCATTTTTTGTTGTTGTTAATGATCTACTATTTTGTGTTCTCAGTGGTGACACCTTGACAGCAAACGTCCCAGAAATAAAAGACCAAAAACTAATGTTCAACTGCTTTACTATTATCTGCCTCACATAATCCTTGCCGATGTCGTTCAAAGACCGACCGTCCCTGTTGTCCTGACCATATGACGCACTCCTGAACATCTGCCCCGAAAAAGAGACGTAATAAATATAAAGGTTATAAATCTGCAATATCAGTGTTGAAACTTTTCGAAGTCGATATCAACAGAGATATATTTTTAGTTCTATATAATTAACATATATAAACATATACATATATTAATTTTTCATTAAACTAGAACCTCAACCAAAGTGAGATCCTCTCATGCTAATTTGCTTGTGCAACACTTAACACAAAGATAACCATGAAACCTAACAAAAGTAACAACCTCGTATTACAAGGACGAGAGGATACAAAACAAAAAACAAATTCAAAACAAAGCTATAGTGTAAAACTAAACAGTTTTATTCTATGAATCCCGACCACAACAAATTCATGAACGAATTGAATCTCGTGTATCAGGAATCGCCACACAAAAGGTGTGTTGATAATTTTTTACTAACCTTTGATTGCCGAATCTTATGTGCTGATTGTTCGGAAGTCACACCTTTCTAAATTGTGGGGGGATCTGCTTCCCTGCAGTTTGTCAGTGATCCCCTTCAATGATTTTGAATCTTGGAGAGAGAGAGAAAAGAGAAAGAGAGAGGGAGAGAGAGAGAAAGAAAGAGAGAGGCTACTTCGTTTTTTGCGTGCAGGAGAAGAATAACCTGATAGGTGGGGTGAGTTTTGCGACGCATGAGAGATGGGCATGTTTCTTGGGCGTGACGAGATGTGGTAGGTCGACTTCACTTGACCGTCTACGACACTGACAAGTGGGCTCTCAGTTACTAATTCCTATAAGTCTCTCACTAACTTGTGGGCTCGGCCTTATATGAGTCCTACGAGGAGTACCTCCATCTGAGGTGAGAAAATGTGGTAGGTGGACTTCAAACTCATACTGACATGTGGGCTCTCAAATAGTTCCTCCAAGTATTTGACTAACTTGTGGGGTCGTCCGCAGATGAGTTCCAGATCTCTCTCCATCTAGCATCAGTGGCGACAGGCGAGCTCTCCAAAGGAAAGCCAATCCTGATCCCTCCGCAGAGTTCGCTCGTCACTGAAAAATTATCGGTCTCCTTCATCTCACTCGCTGTGGATCTCCTGTTCAGGTAATCCATTGCATCCTCATCATGATTGTGCCACCGATTCAACATTTGAACAAAAAAATTACCAGTGCTAGCAATTCCGCGGGCTGCGTACACACCGCATGTGCGCAACACAGCAGGTGGGGCGCAATTTGAATATCGGTTCCGCATCCAATTATCTTCAGCTAGTCCGTGCGCAAACTGTTGCGCCGTCTTAATAGCAGAGGGGTTACAGATTTAAAATTAGGACTCAGCTAACCTCACTTTAACCATGCCAACTGCATGTTTGCACCGTGGTTTTGCTAACTTGAGTTATATCTCCAGCCATGCAAAACTTAAGCACTTGTCTTAGCTAACCAACTAGAGACAGGTCAAATTATTTGTATAGATCCGCAATCTATAGCAGAGATCCAAAGGATTTACGTCCGTTTTTGCAAAGCAGTTACTAACTCAGAGTTAGAACCCGTCTTAGCTAACTAACCTGTTGATGATGATCTCACATGGACTGCTAACAACTATCTTACATAGCTGACCTTGTAACGATGACGTCTCATGACCTCTTATGTAGAGTTTGATGAGATGGATTCCACCCCACAGCTGTCGGAGACTCAGTCTCAGTCTGTCGATGGCACGAAGGTTGTCACCCAAGATTTCATGGTTCATGACCAACTAGAGACACAGAGACAAAGGATTGAGTTAAAACATGCAGCGCACAAAAAGCTTGTTGAGGAGTACAGGACAAAGAAGCAGCTTGCTGCCTCGAAGTAGGTGTTTTTTATCATGCATCTCGCGTGTGTCGTTGAAATTTCTTTGGAAATCAGTACCTCTCATTCTAGCTGCATTTTTAATCACGGCTTAAATATTTATCTCTGTTTTGCTGACTCGGCGTTTATATGTAAGCATCTGCCAGAAAAGCATGTGGTTCAACAATACATTTGCTAAAGGTCATTTCTTATCTTTGTCCACAGAGCTGCTATAATGGGTGAATATGAAGAAGAGTTCAGCACAAAACTTAGCTTCCAGAAATTCATTTCTATCTGTGAAAAGCTAACAGAACCACAAAAACAGCTAGTCAGAGATATTGGTTTTGGGTACCTTCTAGATCTGTGCTGTCGCGAGCTTACAAGGTGTTTCATTCGCTGGCTTGTCCGCTATTTTGATTGCCCTTCCAGGTGTTTCATACTGCCTAGTGGATACAGATTCCTTATCAACTCGTACACCGTGCACCGGATCTTAGGAATTCCACTGGGCGGGCACATTATCCCTAGAAAATGCTCAGAAGCTTTCAGATGTCAGGTTAAGTCTGAAACTCGGTGTGCTGGGCATGCTCCAAACATCAGAGAGTTAACTGATCTCATAATCCCAGAGCTGACATGAGAAGTGTTTCAACGGGTTTTCGTGATGTTTGCAACAGAGGTATTTCTATGCCCAACGACATATGATTGCATTAGCCCCGACTATTTAGCCGCTCTAGAAGGACCAGCAAGTAACACATCATCGTACGATTGGTCCAATGCTGTCACAGAGAAACTGGTGACATCACTCCAGACCTTCAAGGACAAAGGATTCACAGGCGCCCTGTGTGGCTGCCTCCCGATTCCAGTGGTTCGTTCACTAACTTGTACACTTCTTTATACCCACAAGCAGCTACAAGAACATGATTAATTTTTACCTCTTCCTCACTTGCATATAACATATTTTGAGTACCTAGATATGAAGATTATGGACCTGGAACCTAACACTCCTGCAAGACTTGTCATGTGGGACACAGAGGCCATTAATAATTATGCTAATATAGACAACCTGTCAACAGAGGACGGAATTTTTGGGAAACACACGGTGAGTCAACTTTTCATCATTTTCCTTTGGCGAACTTTTTGACTCAACATAATGACTTAGCTGCCATATATTAATTTGACTTGACTGTAATTCTTTCCTTCCACATGACAGCTGAAAGACATTAGGTGCACGCCTTTCCAACCACCGCCTGGCTTTCAGGCGCCATTTTTCCAAATGAGTCCCGGACTAGAAGCCTACATAGAAGAATTTGTGCCTCAAGAAAAACTTTGTTCCGTAAGTGATTTCCAGCTTCTGCACCTGATATTATGTTTGAAATGATGTTCCCTAAGTTTTTATGAAACAGATACATGTCCTATTGTGTTCATCCAGACAGTTTCCTATAGTATGTTAGCTGTGCTTTTGTGCTAAAACCAAAAGTGCTTCCTGTAGGATGTTAGCTCTGCTTTTGTGTTAAAACCAGAAGTGCTTCCTATAGGACATTAGCCGTACTTTTGTGTTAAATATAGAAGTGCTTCCTATAGGACGTTAGCCGTACTCTTGTGTTAAATATAGAAGTGCTTCCTATACTACGTTAGCTGTCCTTTTGTGTTAAATATAAAAGTGCTTACTATAGGACGTTATCTGTGCCTTTGTGTTAAAACCAGAAGTGCTTCCTATAGGACGTTATCTGTGCCTTTGTGTTAAAACCAGAAGTGCTTCCTATAAGACGTTATCTGTGCTTTTGTGTTAAAACCAGAACTCCTTCCTATAATACGTTAGCCGTGCTTTTGTGTTAAATATAAAAGTGCTTCCTATAGTACGTTAACTGCACATTTGTGTTAGATATACAAGTGCCTCCTATAGTACGTTAGCTGTGCTTTGGTGTTAAAACTAGAAGTGCTTCCTATAATACGTTAGCCGTGCCTTTGCGTTAAAACTAACAGTGCTTCTTATAGTACGTTAGCTGTGCTTTTGTGTTTAAACTAGAAGTGCTTTCATATAATACGTTACCCGTGCCTTTGCGTTGAAACTAACAGTGCTTCCTATAGTACGTTAGCTGTAATTTTGTGTTAAAACTAGAAGTGCTTCCTATAGTACGTTAGTTGTGCCTTTGCGTTAAATATAGAAGTGCTCCCTATTGTACGTTACCTGTGCTTTTGTGTTAAAACTACAGGTACTTCCTATAGAACGTTAACTGTGCCTTTGTGTTAAATATAGAAGTGCTCCCTATAGTACGTCATCTGTGCTTTTTGTGTTAAAACTACAAGTGCTTCCTATAGTACGTTAATGGTGCCTTTTTGTTAAACATAGAAGTGCTTCCTATAGTACGTTAGCTGTGCCTTTGTGTTAATTATAGCACTGCTTCCCTACTACGGTAGATCAACCATGCTTCGTAAGGTAGGTCGACTGTGATCTTTTCAAGGAATGTGTTCACCATGATTCATGGACTTTGTTAGCCGCGCTTCCCGCAGCACACCATGTGTCCTTCTGCGCACATTATTCCATGCCCTTTCTGCAATTATTGACACAATGTATAGTAGTTCACAAGATATTTTTCATTCTCGGTATTAATAACTTCTTTTCATTCTCGGTGTTAATAATATCTGATGGTTTTTCTTTCAATTCCAGGCCAAGATGAAAATTGCCAAAGTTACAAATGAAATGTACACAGAACTTTTCTCGCGGTTTCAACCAGTTCTCGAGCAGAAATTGGAGAAGCTCCTTTCACTTGGTAGGGATCTTAGTGCAAAAGAAACCAAGACCAGAGACCAGTGCATTTATTGTAACTTGCAACAGGACAACTCAAATGAAAAAGAAACTTTTTCATCACTCCCTTCAACATATTCTACGCTTCCAAGTTCTAGCACGACAAGCAGTCAAAGTTCTTCAAGCAGTGGCTCAGCCAGTGTCCTTCACGCTACATCATAATCCCTAGAAAATTTAAAGGGTTGCTGCGATGCCCCTGACCCAGAATCCCAGAATCCGTACAAAAAAGAGCAGTCCCAAATTCGTCTATCTTCACACCTAAAATCATCAACCCAGATTAAGTTGCTACTGGAAGTGAACAGGATCGACCACAACAAAGAGGACATTGATGAACAAGCCAAGATTCATTTGGACAAAGTTCATAACCATCTGCACAACTTCCTTGATGGCTTGCCGGTCCATGAGCCCTTCGTGTCAACAACCGAGATGCTGGAGAGCGGGGCAATTATAATGACAGGTGAAAATTCATCTGAATGTTTTGTACCGATTGAAACCCAAAAATCTGTTGGAGGATCTGCAGACCACAACTCTCTAACAAGCCCACTGGAAAAACTCTTGGAGGAAACAGCAAAACCTACTGCAACAGAAACATCAGCCTCGCACTCTATGGTTGACAAACAATTACTGACTGATACATCTCAACAGATACACTTGGAGCACCTATTTATCACGTTGGGAAAACGTCACCAACTACTGCACGGTCCAGCGGTTCTGACAGCGCTCACAACAACTCTTCAACCAACACAAAAAGCCTCATTGTATCCCAGCCTACACAAAAATCAAACAATGTCACTGGACAACGATCTTCTTCGCTATAGGAAGATAAGGTCCATCTTGTTTCAACTTTGAGTGAAGAGAAGAACATTGCTGAAACAGAATGCACAAGAGCTACTTCCTCCCTTCCTCCTACAGTAGAAGTCCCCAGTCATTCTGCCAGCGGTTCTGGCTCAGTACTGGACACAGGAAAAGCAATTCCATCCACTAGTGATGCTCCACTGGTTGCTGCACCATCTGTTAATGCAGAAGACAATAACATTGCAGAAGAACATGAATAGTGTACGAAGAAACCACCTATTGATCCCATAGACAGCGTCCCTATTATCACAAGCGCACATCCGCCAGAACCGGAACCACAAATGGCAGCTCACAAGAGGTCCTTAAAGCAGTCAGAAGATCCAGGTAACAAGAGTACAACGCCTCCTATGAAAAGAGTTAGGATATTGGAGCCTCCACATAATTCAACAGAAACTACAAACAACCAGTCTCTACAAGTTGACAACCACAGAAGCCTCCTTAATTGTGGATTCATTGATGATGATGAAATATGGTCTGACCCATCTATCTATGAACAACTTGACAGAGTCATTGAACGAAAAAAGAAACAACCCTTTCACAACCAAGTAGCATCACAACAATGCCAACCTGATACTGTCTCACACTTGGCCAAGAATTCAAGCTTGTCAGCTAGATCTTCCCTTTCTAACTATCCAGAGCCACCTATACCCAGTAGATCAAGATCAATGTCAGGCGGTAGCCACCTCACACAGGCCTTTGATACGTCATACTCTACAGGTTTAACTCAAACTGTCTTGTCCCAAAGTTTACCAGCAACTCCCTTGTCCCAACACTACAACCAACCATCTCCTAGTATCAAAAACCACTTCTACCGACATCCTGGTGCTCAGAATAACGACGGTTCAAACAAAAGCCAGCGCTCACCATATGCGATGAACAACCAAAGTCACAAGCAGTACCAGCAACAAACCACTGTCCGTGATGCCCACTACCCCCAACACAATGATGCTCAGAATAACAACACTACACGGTGCCAACAACGCCAACCTCAAGAGCAGAACAATCAGCAACCACACAGAGGTGGGTCTAATGGGCAAAGTTACAGTGCCTGGCAACAACAGTTCAACAGCATGCAGTATTCCGGCCATCCTCTCCAGCATTTTCCAACAAATATTCCTTCAAGCTCAACCGGTGATCCAACTGTCAAAACATTAGAACTGCGCATGCAGCACCAACCACAACGCCTAATGTTCCAAAGAAACAACAATTATAATGAGGGTCGTCTGCAAATTAGTAATGGTCAACTGAACTCCGGTGGTCATGTCTTCCATCCTCATCAACATCATTCTGAGCTAGAACAGACTCAATTCACTGACCAAGGGAATGACCATCAAGATCACTGCCAACTTTTGGAAATAATAGATTCCACAAATGAGGAGAAAGAAGTGTATGAAACAATCGTCGACAATACACCAGGTATCAGGCAAAATGATAGGTAATGAATTCGTTGTTCCTGTTACAGTAAAGTTTTGGTCCCTTCGTATAATAATCTAATATATTCTGCCTGAAGCTATCATATTCAAGTGTTTCGGCTCGATTCTTCTACTATTGAAATTGAATACTAATCATTTCCTCTTATATTTAAAAATAAAATCTTACAATTTAAAATTCATTTGTTTTTTGATAGCAAGAAGATATTCTACGTGGATCGACGTTGGGCCGATCATCGAAATTTAGGTTTGTCAATGAAGGTATACGGATATATCAACTCATTCGTGGTCGATGCTTACTCAACTTTGCTGATTAAAGAACAATTCTACGCAACGCCAGCATTTGTGCACAAGCATATAATGTACATGGACGCTTCTGTAAGTTCTTGTTTCTCATAAATAATAAAAACAAACCACATTTACTACTACTACCACACTAAGTGACACAACTTCAATTTTCTGCAGGATAAATTTAAAGTTCTAGAAGCAAGCACAGAACTACTCAAGGAACACACTGTGGAAAAAACTATTGGGTACAGGCTGCCCAACAAATGTAACATCGTGAGTTCGCCCTACTCACTCTATCTGCCCAGTGTTCGTCTTTGATTCTGCAAGTTTTTCTTGTTACAATGATATTATTCCCTGTTAATTGTTTTAGGTCTTAATACCTGTGAGAATGGATCCACATTTTATCTACCTCATCATCGTGAATCTTGCAATGCGTTGCTTCGAAATTCTGTGTCCTTATATCAATTGCGACGGTATAAAGGAACACTCGGACATTGTCATTGAAAACATCAAGAGAGCTTACCATTCTGCTTACAACAACTATCCTCACATCATGGCCTCCTTTCATGTCAAACCTGTGCAGAGTGTATGTAACTCAGACAGAGAGTAAGTTTCTTTTAACTGTAGCTCTACCTCATTTAAACCATGCATCTTTTTGTTCCACTACACATCCCATACCTACTGTTCACTTTCTAATCACATACATTAATGCTCTTAATTTTCAAGGATGACAGTGCTATTTACACCATGCATTTGATGCCGCTCATTAATATGAATAATAATTCATTTTTTATCAATAATGTAAGTTCACTCTCATTGACAACACATCAACATACGTTCATCTAAGCCAGCTGAACATTAAATTTTACAATAAATTTTATTAATTTTCACGGTTATGTGTTTGCAGATCCATGTGAAACCGATGAGAGAACAACTAACTTACAAAATGATAACATCCAACCACAACACATGCCATGTATTTGAGGCACTAAGCATCGTCCTTGACAAGCACAATATCCGGCGCGAAAGAAGAAGAGTTGGAAGAAGATAACTACTGCTTAAATATGCCTTAATTTAGCTGGAGCCATCCGAACATTGTTTCAGCCAGCCATATCGACTCATATGTAATCACAACAATGTTTCACCTATTTTTGTGTCCGTCCAAGATATCTGCTATGGATCCCGTTAAACACAGCTGTGCATTCAAATGGTCAAGTCTTAAATTCTTGAACAGCAAACATTTACAAATAAGAATCATATTTCTTCCAAAAGTTCTAAACATGATATTCAACACATCACTTCCTTGCACTAGAACACCACTCACTTCAATAAGACATAATAAAAGACACAATTGAAACATAGAGGAAAAACACTATCAATTCCTAAGCATCTGACGAAGGAGCTAAATGACTCACCTCCAGTAATCCGGGTCACAGAGGCATTGTCGTGCCTCTTATCCACGTAGAACGTGCCTCTCTAACCACAGACAACTAAGCTGACACACACAAGTGCGCCACCAGTTAACACAGGACCGTCCCCTCTCGACAGCTTAACACCGGTCCCTCTCCAAGCCAAATGAGTCATGGAAGCACGACTGTGGCTCAAGCTAACAAAAGAAGAACCATCCTTTGTGATAGACGACTAAACTGAAAAAATACCAAAACAGAAGAACGACCGTGACTTCAACTCTAAAAGGTCCGTGACCTCACAAGTTTCAACGATGAGTCTCTCTCAGCAAATAAGTGAAAGCAAACGTTTCAAAAGAAAGGCACGACCATGCCTTTGAGTAACATCGTAGACGTGCCCCTCCGAGCGAACGTGTAAGAGAAAGCATTTGCGAACAACAGACATAACTCTGACTCAACATAACATAGCACATGCCTCCACTAACTAGACAGACGTGACTTCACTAGCAGACTAACTAGAAATATTACAGAACATACAACCATGACAGTGAATCATACTAACATAACGCAGTGCCTCTCCGAATTTAATATCGAAAGGAAGGATAACGCCTCTACCAAACATACGACAATGCATCCAATGCCTTCACGGCCATGCATTTCAAAATCAAAGTACCACCACAATAATAGAAATACAGAAATGCAACCGTCGATAACACAATACTCCCACAACAAGTATCACACTGGATTACCGAGCCTAAAACAGACATCATATACTAAAACAGACAACATATATTGAAACAGACAGCAAAGTGAGAAAATCTGAAGAATCTTAAACACACTCAAGCTCTGCATAAAACCATTTCAAACACACAACCACAACCATATATTCAATATAAAAACAACCGTGCCAAACACAGTACAAACACAAAGCAAAAGTAAAGCCCCTACCTGTCAGTGAAGAAGCTAGCAAACTAATAAGACCAGAGCGTGCCTTGCCTAAAACAAAAACAATGCCTCCCTGAACAGACGACTGTGCGCTGCCTAGAATCACGAAAGTGCACATCTGAGTGCTCCTCTTAATACATCTCATCTTATACCAACTCGTAGCAACAAATCATAGAGGAAAATATTCTTGAAGGCACCCAATCAAGAAAAACATAATGGAATGAAAATAAACTTAAATTCCCAAACTAGTCAACTCCATCCGGTTCAAAATAAAACAACCACAATTACAAATTCATCAGTCTATGTAATACTACCCCATACAATAACTATCAAATAACCAATTCATCACACAATCCATCTTGCCAGCATTTCCACCTGGACTACTCCTCAGAAACGTCCTCGCCATCTGAGATCAGGAAGACAACGACGATGCAGGATGTCCCTCAACGACAGAAACCGGCGGTATAGCTCATAGCTCACATACCCTTCCTAAAGGAAAATCAAATTAAAACATGAATATACAAAAAAAAACAAGTGGTGTTCTAGCAACAAAGGCAGAAACTAACGAAAATGAAATCTTCACTTACAGTAGCTCCATATTTCAGGTGATCAAAACTAAGTGGCTTCCAATCCCAGTAGTGACGAAGAAGTTCTGGAAAAGATGACTCCAGCTTCGAATAAGATTCGTCAATGATGGCTCCTGCTAAGTCCTCCATGGAGTCCCTTTCTTCGCCGCCTTTGATCATAAACTTCTCTTGGATGTCAATATGGTACCCTTCTGGAATTCTGATGAAATCTTGAAAAAGAGCATCTCTAATATTCCTGACGCCCACACTACAGAAAGTTATACCTCTATTCTCAAGGAAATCCTTCAGGGCAGGGCACTCCGTCCTGGCCCTGCAGAAGTGATAGAGCAAAACATGATTCCGCATAGCCAGTTGCATGACAGCGACTTTTCTACGCCCGTAACAATCCTTTTGCGTGAAATCCATGCCGAGACCAACAAACTTGTGCTTCTCCTCGCGCAACGAGTCCTCGTACAATCGAATGATGTCCTCCACCTTACCAGGCTCGTTGGTGTACCACACGTCGAGCTTCGTGTTACCATCGGCAACTATAGAATGGTACTCGGTGATGTTCAAAAAGTCGTCCATGGCAACGAGCAGCAAGGTTCCAATGGAGATTCCAAAGACCCTGCGACAAGGTTGGGGAGTGGCGAGGAGGCTGGGAACTGACTGATGTTCTGTGGCTACAATACGACGTGAAAACCTCACAAACACGACCAGTATTTAACCTTGGCGAGGGACCTTTGAGTTACAATGCGCATTAACGTGTGAACTAGGAACAGCGAATAGACGGTTGTGCTTCCGAAGCTCATAAAACCATGCACTTCGTAAAGTCAGGCTGTGCACAAATATTTGATGCCGTGGAGAAATCGAGGAGCCTATAACTTTATTTTACGGTAAGTGACACACTGAATAGTCACACCGCGGCACATCGGTCATCAATTCCTCCTTTGAAAAAAGAGCACCAACGAAAGAATCCAATGAAGCAAACAAACAGCCAGCCATACGCCTTAGATCCGAAGGCCAAAACTCATCCATGCCTCATCTAGCTAGATTCACAACATCTGTCCCTTGATAGTCAAGGCTGGTTTCAGGTGAGGCCCGGGTATGCAGGCACAACACGCACATACGTGTCTATCAGGCATGGGTATGCAGGCACACGACGCACATACGTGTCTATTCCACAGGCACGTAGAGATACAGGCAGCAACTCGCCGGAAACACGTGAATGCAGGCAACAAAGGCACGGAAACGTAGCCACTACATGCACGTGCTTTGGCTTGGCAAGGCACGAATACGGCCTTGCAATTAACGTTCTCGAGCCATGGCTACACACCCTCCGTGTACTGACATGGAATTGCAGGTTCTCCGACGCACAAGCACGGTTTTCAAATTGGCATTATCGAGGCACAGATACAAATCCTCTGCATACAAATCCTCTGGATGCAAAAAAGAGAGGTGGCAGAGGCATCGGTAAGAACACTCTATTCGAGAGGCACAGTTGCAAACTCTCAAGAGGGACAGCCATGTGACACCGCAGACACATAGACACGTGAAGTGTATCCCATGAGGATACATCAAATACAAGCAGCGAATCAACGGTAGAAGTGAAAGAGCCACAGTTTTAAAGTGTCTAGAGGCACGGGCGTGTAGAAGCATGGGTACGACGAGTCACAGCCACCGCATCCCCTCGCGGACAGGCATCTGGCACCACAGGCACGTAGAGTCATAGCCAGCGTGTCTCCTAAGACAAGAGAATGCAGGTACAGGACGCACAGAACTGCAGCGTATACAGGAACGGAATTGCAACTTTTGTCGCACAGGTACGGCTTTCGAATTGGCGTTCTCGAGGCACGGGTACAAACCACTTGAACACACAAAAGAGTGGTGGCAGAGGCACGGTTGTGTACTCTGAAGAGAAACTGCCATGTGACACCACCACATAGAGACATCACATGTGTCACGTGAGGTACATGAATAGCGGAAAAGAAGCCACGGAAGTGCAGCCTCCATAGACACGGATGCGGGCTTCTAGAGGCACGGTCCCGAAGAACACAAAGATAGGAAACTGAAAATGTTGCCTCGTACGTTACCAGACGTGCGTCTCTTGTGCGAATGTGTAAAACACAACAATACAAACACAAACAAACATTGGTGAATATAAGCCAAACAAAAAACACGCTTCTCCCAAACAATACATATGCGTCCCCTCACGGACGGGCATCTGGCACCAGAGGCACGTAGAGTCAAAGCCAGCATGACGCCTGAGACACGCAAATGCACGTACAGGAGACACCGAATTAAAGCGTATACAGGCATGGAATTGCGGCTTCTCATAGTTATCGAAGCACGGGTACAAACAACCTGGACACACAAAAGAGTGGTGGCAAAGGCACCGTTGTGTAGTGTCAAGAGGAACTGCCGTGTGAAACCAGCACGTTACAGACATGGCGTGTGTCACGGATGTACATGCATAGACGGAAAGAAGCCACGGAAGTGAAGCCTGAACATACACGGATGCCGGGATTCTTGAGGCACGGTCCTAAAGCACACAAAGACACGAAACTAAAATGTTGCCTCGTACGTTAGCAGACGTGCCTCTCTTGTGCGAACATGTAAAAGACAACAATACAAACACAAACAAACGGCACTGAATAAAAGCCGAACACAAAACGCGCTTCTCCCAAACAATACATATGCGCCACTTCAACAGATTCTCTAAATATACATGAACTCGCGCAAACGTCAACAATGAACTTGTAACATGATAAAACATAAGAAATTATATTCACATAACATGAGACGGTACTCCATAGGATTGAACTAAAAGTACTCATTAATTATACAACAAAAGAAATGAAATCTAACAGGAGTCCATTCTGCTCAGACCACCGGAACGATTCTACTCAATTGGAGTTCTGCTCAAAAGCATCAACGACGTTCGTGGTCGGGAAGACAACGAGGATGCATCATGTCCTTCATAGACAGAACTCGGCGGTAGAGCTCGTAGCTGACATACCCATCCTAAAATAAAAAGCGGATGAGAATGAAGATATACGTAAAGGGGAAAAAGTACTATTGTTCCAATAAAACAAATATATAAAGACGAAATTTTCACTTACAATTGCCGCATATTTCAGGTGTCCAAGGGAAAGCGGCTTCCATTCCCAGTAGTCATGCAGACCTTGTGGAAAAGACGACTTCATACTCAAGTAAGATTTGTTTATGACGGCTCCTACCAAATCTGCCATTGAATCCCTTAGATTGCCTCCTTTGATCATGAGCTCCTCTTGAAGGTCGATGTGACACTCTCTTGGGATTTTGAGGTAACTGTTTGCGAGAACATCCCTATTGTTCCTGACGTCGACACTAGCGAAAATTATACCTTTGTTCCGAAGGAAATCCTTTAGAGCAGCGCACACCGTCCTGGCCTTGCACAAGTGATAAACAAGAACATGCTTGCGCATCGCCAGATGCATAACGACAACTTTTCTACTACGATCAAAATAATCCTCTCGTGTGTACTCCAGATCAAGACCAGCAAACTTGTACCTGTGCTCACGCAGCCATTCCTCATAGAGAGTAAGAATCTCCTCCACCTTATGGGGCTCATTGGTGTACAACACATCGAGCTTGGTATTACCATCAACATCTATAGAGCGACGCTCAGTAGTGTTCCTGAAGTCGTCCATGGAACCGAGGCTGAGACGACAATAGATTTTGACTATGCTTCTCGTACAAGGCGAGGATGACGGGTGCTACCTGCACTTCTCTGGAGGGAATAAGATGCGATAACCTCCAGGAATAGACCACTACTTAACCTTTGGGGAGAGATGACTCAGTTACCATGCCCATTTAATTGCTAAGGAAGGTGAATGGACGATTGTGCTTCTGCAGCTCGTGAAACCATGCACTTCAAAAGTCATGACATGGTGCGCTGTAATCGAGGAGCCTCTAGGTTAACTCTAGCACGGTATCTGACACAATAAATACTAACAATAAATAGCCATCCCATCGTTCACCAGCACATCTTTTGACCAAGAGAACAATGCGAAGAGGCAAACGAGATGACCCTGTTGTACAAATACTACACTGAGAGTGAACAAAAATGGAAGCACGGTTCGCCAGAACAAAAGCCACACGCGTGCATCCACTTTGGTTAAAGACAAACCTCACTAACATCAACGCACCATGTCTGCGTACCACCAGAAACATTGACAAAACAAAAGCATGTCCATGCTTGTGACATACATATAACCGTGGGCTATCATACATAATCCCGCCTGAAGCCAGCGTACATAAAAACAGTGACTCCCCTGGGTCAACGACTGCCTGGAAAAAAATGCAATACCAAAGTCACGAGCCGTGACTCGATTTCAGATGCAAGCGTGCCTCTCATTAGCAACCATCATGCATCCCGTCAATTTGCATCCCCCAACAGATCAACCATGCCTCTCCTGTTACAACGACCGTGCGTCTAATAACATCATCACCGGTCCTCTCCTAAAGAAACACCCAACCATATCTGATTAAACATGCGATTAAAAAAACACAGAAGCACGAGCATGCTTTTCAACATGTATAACCGTTCCTCACAGAAAGTATGTGAGGCAGGATAGGCACGTAAAAGACTCCGCTCAGAGGCAGAACAGCTGGACAACTATAATGGGAGGCAGCTGAACGAGTCAAGCATCTCGTTTCCCCATAACACCTCGGAATGCATGCACACCATCTGCAACCAACATTCATTCCATTTCGCAGAATGAAAAATAAAACAAGAAGCACTCATTACTACTCTTGCTCTCTCCCGTCTCCTTTATATTTCAATAAGCTCCAACTCCCTCGGCCACAACACAACTCATTTGCCTTCTCCGTCGCCTGCTTCTAGGGTTCGTGCTTCTTCTCCGTCTCCTGCTTCTAGGGTTCGTGCTTCTAACCCGCACACAATCGATTAATTTCTAAGCCATACTTCTCTCGTAGATTGCTGGCCGTGGGTGCTTGCCCTAACCTTCCCATCACAAGCCATCTGCCTTATCCGTCCGCCTACTTCTAGGGTTCGTGCTTCTTCCCCGCACACAGTCTCATTTCAAACAAGTTATTGTAGAGTTTTTATTGGGTCACTTGATTAACTTCCAAGTCGTGCTTCTCTCGTAGATTTTGCTAGCCGTGTGTGCTTTCCCTAAGCTTCCCCTACCCAAATCTCCGTTCGTCAACCCTCGTTCTTCTTCTGTCCCAGGTAAAAAACAAATGCGTAAGCAGCATGCTCCGATCTGTATTCACGTTTTACGTTTAGGTTTTTCATTTGATAGTTATTGAAGCATCAGATCCGGTACAATGACTTCATTCTCTAAAGGAATATAAAAACCATTTGAAAACCTAAACAAGTGTTATAAACTCTGTCATACTGCTTTTCTCGAAGGAGTAGATGAGAAGATTTATGGTAAATTTGTAGTTGTTGCCTGCCTTCCACGTTGAAGCTTGTTTTTAAATTGTTATGATATTCTTGTTTTCTTAACATAGTTTTTCTGAAATATTTAGGTATGGTTTGCCCTACCTGCCGCCAACCAGGCGGCCCTTGCGAACCACACCCTGAAGTTATCCAGGAGTTTGAGGTTATTCTTGATGAAAATTGCTGGAGCTGCATGGTTAGTAAGCATCACTAACAAATTAGTTGCTTACAACACAGTAAAAATCATCATTGTCACTCATACCCCCTTGCACCTACACTAGGTCCCCCTGCTGCCACTTCTTCGCACCTACCTCGTGTTTTCATTTTCCATTAGTTTGCTTGCCTATGCCCTGATTAATATAGTCCATTAATTTATGATACAATTATGTTGTTATCTGTAATTCTTATCAAAAATTCATATCCAATTTCAGAAAACTTTTAACACTAATAGTACGCGAGTTCAAATTTATACTTACAGGTTGTTATTTGCACTATTTTTTCCAGTATATACCTTGTAATGTCAGAGCTTTTCTCGCTGAATACATTGAAGAGGAGAAGAAAGAAGCAAGAAAATTGCGTAAACAGCAGGTAGAGCCAACCCTTCTAACACATGAAGGAAGGTCTTACAATGCTTTGTTTAAGCATAGGGAGAACTACACAAAGTTCTGCGGTGGTGAGTGGAACATCTTTGCGGCTGATTATGAACTTCATGCTGGAGACCGCATAGAATTTGAACTACCAGACGAGGGTCTCAATCTTGAAATACAAACATATCGAGATAACAAAAGGCTGCTTCCATTCCCCCACGTTGGTAGGTATTTAATATTACAAACATTACAAACTTATCTTCTTTCGCTGTAATTTTATATGCATGAATCGAACTGAATAATATTAACCCCGTGTTGGATATAACTTTATCTAACTTTAAAAGCTTTTTGTTTTTCTAGCTCTCGACGATCTTTCTTCTAACGATTTCGACCATGTTCACTGCTGTGTCTACTCTAAGGATATTGAGCTTACCTACGACCAGACACGATTCTTTCTACAACGCCTTTTCGGAGATACTTTCATCCATTGTCGTCCATTTGTCCATGTCCTGACTCACAATAACACCAAAGACTATGTCATGGTTGGTTACAACTGTCCTTGTTAAAATACCAAACGTATTTTGCTCATATGTAATATAAACAATACTGACGTAATATTGCTTATATGTAAAATTATAAAGAACCTATTCATTCAAACCTAAAACAACAAAACTTCCGTTGTTCTCTTAATATGTTGTATTATCCATTTACACACAAACCTGAACATGCCAGGAACTATATTACTTCCAATATGGAATTTCTTAATGTTTGTGCACTCACCATATTCAGACATTCTTTTATTTATTGTCCAAGTGACAAATCAACGGTTTTAATTTCTATTTAATTTCGATTTTCTTCTAGAAAATTCCGAGGAGCGTTGTCTCAACACTGAAGAGATGGGTGGACATGCCAACCAATGGAAGGGTAACCCTTGAAGCTCCTGATGAACCTACACATGTCATCACTCCTTCATCGTACTACATCTCCAAAAACGACGGCAGGATGGTAATACAAAAGTCTTCTTTCATAGACTTCATATTAGCTGCATCCTTTGTTGAAAAGAACGTTGTTCTAATCACTTTCAAAGAGCGAAATGACCGTTCTGTGTCCATCATCATTCAGCGCATTATGTAGATTCCGTCGGAACCAGCAACTAAAATGGAAGCAAACAGTGTATCTCCTAGAATGTTCAACGCTCGTTTCATCATGATGCCTCCAGGAGCAAAACACTGATTACTATAAGTTTGCTAGTTAGGATGGTAGAGTAATTTAACTATTATGGACCGTGTGCTTGCTTGAACTATTGGAATAATCTTTTGCAACTTTTATGTAGCTCTTACGGACACTCAACTTGTTGTTTCAACCATCGGAATGATCCTTTAAAACAAATGTTGTTTGAACCATCGAAATGATTCATTCGAAAAAATGTAGTTCTTATCCTTTGAAAAGTTCACAATTCAAAAAACCAAAAAACAAAAAGATTCATTTTCAAAAATGAAACGAAACAAGAATCAGTTTGTGATTCAAAACCTCTAGCAATGCGATGTTATCAAACTTATTCAAACCATCTAGTGAAACATATCTCAATTAAAAACCAAACATGACTCCGTTTTCAAGTCCAAACTATATTTACTTCAACTTTTCCTAAACACACACTTGTGCACCGAATAACATAAAAACCGTGCCTCCCTAACCAAGGAAGATTATTAATTGAAAAAAACGTTTCACAACAAAGGCACGACCATGCATCTGCTGAGTGTTCTAACGTTTACATGACTACTTTCACAGCCAAAGATGCATCACGCAGGCAGCACGCAACGAATAAAAAAAATTCAATGAACAAGACAAGTGAAAATCTAAAAAAACAGATAAAACAAACCCTTGTTTCCGAAATTCTACGCCTGGAACCGCCGCGTGACTAGCAACTACTCTTTGGCGGTTTCCTTTTCTGCACAACAAAAGAACCCTTTCAATTTTCCGACTCCATTTCATCCTATTCCTCGAAAGTTTCTCGCCGGCCGCAGTTCATCACCGCACACCTCCAGCCATGGACGAGGGAAACTAACAACACTCACCGAACACATCACTACCCATGGTACAACCGTACTCGAGGTAGTGTACACCAACGACCCAAGGACCATGGAGCGGATCATCAACAAGTACGAAGAATGCCTAAAGGAGGAGAAGAGCAAGTTCATCGGCCTCGACCTCGAGTACACACGTAAGAGCAGTTACATACGACAAGGGATCGCCGTCGTCCAACTTGCCATGCGCGAGCATGTCCTTGTATACCACTACTGCAGATCCGAGCGCTCCCAGGCGTTAGTTGACTTCCTGCAATGGAAAGAGGTAACTTTCACTAGCGTCGACACCAGGAACGACAAGACCATGCTGGCTCGTGCATGCATCAGAATTCCAGACAAGCACCACATCGACATCCAGAGGCTATTCTGCATCAAGGGTGGTGGAGAAAGGGACTCCATGGGTGACCTTGCAGCGGCCATCATCGACCCCTCATACAAGAACATGAAGAAATCATTCCCAAAGGAGAAGCACCAGTTCTGGGAGTGGAAGCCACTTTCCCCGATACACCTTGAGTACGCAGCAAAGAACGGGTATGTTAGCTACGAGTTGTACCGTAGAATCCTAATCATCAAGAACAGGCTACGTCACCTCCACCAACAACCAATGAAAGAAAGACTCCGCCCACGTAAGAGCAACGACGAGGGATCTTCCAGTGGCTGGAAGCGCCGGAAGGGAAACAATGGTTGGTGAATTGCGAGAAAATGGATGTCTACATTAAACTAGTAGGAACTACTATTAGCATAATTTGGATTGTATGAACCTATGTTGTAAATATGTTTGTTGTTGCTCAAAGATGCTGTGTGTATTGAATTACTATTTTACGTTTGAACTTTGAACATAGTGGTGTGCTCATGTACTAATTTGGATTGTATGTACCTATGTTGTAAATATGTATGTTGTTGCTCAAAAATGATGTGTGTATTGTATTACTATTTTACGTTTGAACTTTGAACACAGTGGTGTGCTCATGTACAAATGCATACTACGTTTTGCATGTCTAAATGCAATTAGTAAGTTATGTCCCAGTACTGAGCAAGCATATATTGTATCCATGATTATAGAATGAGAGATATCTCGCACGACATTGTATTATAATTTTCATACTCAACCTTTACAAGATGCATCGTGCATTTACAAGAATATGTGATGATATCATTGTAAACTTTCAGTACAATTCTTATTAAACATTGGTGTGAACAATTCATAAATATTACAGAAGATCATTCGGTATACAGTCACAAGCGACGAGAACTTTGTTACCTTAACCACACTGGAAAAAAAATCCTTGCCTCCACTTCACATCAAACACCGCTCCGTCCATTCAGAACATCCTTGCTATTGTACACAGGTTCCTCTCCGTACACCAGTTCTGCATGATGCCACAAAACTACACTACTGTGTGTAACTGACCTATGTACAAGCGTGACTCACTAAGTGTCTACTCAATCCATGCACGTGGTGCCACGCACCCGTGACCCTAGAGACTACACACATGTGCATCATTAACCGAGCCCCTCTAACCAGATATTTGGACCAATGCCTCTACTGCCGTACATCTGTGCCTCTAGAATCTTGACAGCAGCAAGAGGGTTCAAAACCGTGCCTCCACACAATCGTTCTTGTACTGACTGCACTTCTGTGCCTCTGTTTGCTTGATCAACGTGCCTCACTTGAAACCCACAGTAACTCTACGTGCTCCGCATGCGTGATCGCCAATGCAACTTTGGTGATGCAGACGCGTCTCTCAGTATACCCATACCTCCACAATCGTGCTTGTACTGACTATAATTACATGCCTCCGTTTTGCTCAATCCACGTGCCTCACATAAAACCAATAGTAACTCTACGTGCTACACACACACGTGCCTCTCGCATGAAACCCATAGTATCTCGCACGTACAACTTTGGCGCTGCACACACGTAGCTCTCAGTATACCCGTGCCTCCTCACGACCGTGCCTGCACTGACTTCAATTCCATGCCTTCATTTGCTTAATCCACGTGCCTCACATAAAAGAGATGCACAGCCATGCCTTAGAGTAAACAACACACGTGCCTCTACTGTATTGATAACTATGACCCAAATTAAATAACATCTGTCCAAAAGAACATCTTTAAAAGAGATGCACAACCATACCTCTTCTACAAACATACAACAACAATGAACACTTAGGTTCATATCGTTTCATATATCTAGACAACATTAACCCGTAGCATAGATTTTTAAACAAAATCCATTTATGTTCAAACACTATAACTAACATCACTGCGGCAGAAGATTGAAGATAACAACAAGCCTCCCATCACGCTCTTTGAAAGTTATCAACACCAAGCTGTTTACTTCAATAGACAATGCCTGGAGAAAATCACTGAAACCTTCATGTTTGAACACCATTCTACTACCCAAGCCAATGAAGTAGTAGCAAGGAGTGCTCACATATATATCATCATCACCAGATTCCAAAGTAACTTCAAGGGTTAAAACGCCAGTCCTAGGAAAAGTCACAAACTCCTTCAAACTCCTCACAACAATACCAGGAATAACCTGACAAAAAACATCAAGCTATCAGAAATAGAAAAAAAATTCAAAACTATAAATAGAAGAGATAATAAAAATAAATAAATAAACAGAAACAAAGAAAAAATAGTGGAAAAAATCTGACCATATGATGACCATTAACATTCATGGAATCAATCCTGTGAACAAAAGGACAACACAGTATGTAGACATCACCAAAGAGTTGACACCTCGTGAAATACATCTGCTGATAATTAAGAAAAACACCACGGGTGTAATAACAACTTCCAACAAGTTCCATCTCGGAGTCGCTCAAACCATCAAGAGCTACAAAATATAATTACACAGGCTCAAGGGAACAGAAAAATCATCATGTGCAATAAAACAAGCTAAAAACTTCCTTAAAAATAAACCTTACCAACAGACGGTAAAGGAGACAACGCATCTCCACGACCAACACGATAAAAATCAATACCAATCCATGTTCCATAATGTTCAAGCCTAATGGTCATTATATCACGAGGACGAACACCATAATCACTGACCAATCGTTCCCAGGAAGGACCATGGAATTTGCTCCTCAACCGACCATGACTAAATAGAACACCATACAAATAACCCTCATTGCACTGAAAAGCAAGATCAGTATCTTCGTCACCCCTCCTTATGGCTAAAGCCCTACACTCCTCGATGTAACGAGCAAGATGAGCTCTAACACTGCACGGAACATACTGCACAACAAATCAAAACAAGGATCATAATAAAAATCTAAACAACATGAGCAGCACCAAAGAAATAAACGTGTGTGCCCAAAATTGAACAATTAAAAATGATATTCTTACAACACGCCTCCAACAACGCCGATCCAGGACCACAATGAACCCATCTACAGAAGAATCAACAGAAGAACACGGGCCACCAGGCATACGACAAAAAGGACAAGCCATAACTGCAAGGAACACAATGATTATCAAGAACTAATCCCACAAAACCCAGTTGAAACTTGACATCTGATAGTGTTGGTAGTCCCCACCCGTAACTACCCCATAAATCTCCATATCCCGGAAATATAATGGGAACAAAAAGAGAAACGAGAAAGGGAAACAGGGAACGCACGAAGGCAGCCGGTAGGGAACGGCGATCACGCGAACGAGGAAGCGTGGTCGACGCTAAAGAAGGACCGCCATAAGAGCAGGCAACAAGCGCGGCGGCCAGGACAGGGGCCGCCGTAACCACGCGACAAGAGCAGCGGCCGCGACGGACAGAGACGACGACAAAGAAAGAATAGTGCTCCACGACAGTTCGCCCACACCAGAGAGAAAACAAATCTCAAAATAGATCAAAAGGTTTTACAAAAACATTAAAAGTATAAGGACTAAAGTGAAAAAAGGCAAAACCAGAAAGGGAAACCGGAAAACACGGGAGATGCCGTGCGCGCGACAAGTGTCGCGCGCGGAGCGCCTCGGAAAAGTCTCCCGACCGCTCCGCGCGTGACACTTGGTGCGCGGGGAGCGCTCCCCGACTAATCGTTGCGAGGAGCGCTCCTCAATTAGTGATTTCGGCCCTCCTCTCTCTGTCATCCATCAGCCAATCCCCACCCAAATCCCCTCGTCGTCACTCGAGTAAAATGCAAGCACGGTCCTAATTCTTTCTCGAAAGTGTCGATTGGGTCCTGATTCTTTTAAAATGCACATCTGGGTCCTAAATCTTTCGAAGATGTTCACATGAGGTCCTTTTTTCATCTGACCGTCACTGACCAGCTTGCGTGGCGCTTTGACTGCCGCCATGTCGACTCGAGGGCCCACATGGTATAACGACCAGCCGTGCATTTTTTGCAAAAGAACCCCCCAACCCTAATCTCTCCGCAGCTGCAGTCCTTTCCTTTTTCCCACTTCTCTCTGCTCTGGCGAAACAGGGGCGATCGACGACGGTGGCGCTGGTCCGGTGAGAAGAGGCAGCCATCACATGCGCTTGTCCGGCAGCGACACCGCTAGGATGGCGCCCGTGCTGCAGCAACCCGGAGATCCTCCTCCGCGATACGGTCAGTGTTGTGCTCATGACTGAAAGGATCGAGAAGAGGTGTCTAGAGGGGGGGATTAGACCATCAACAAAGAAAAGTAGCAGTTTTTAAGTTCTTTAAGTTAAGGTGGAGTTTTAGCACAAATTTAAACATTCACAATACATTTCAAGCAAGCATGGAAAGAGTATATGAGCAGCGGAAAGTAAAGCATGCAGGTTGCAAGAAAGTAAAGGGATGGGATTGGAGTGTGCAAACGCAATTGGAGATAGAGAGTTTTTTGGCGTGGTTCCGATAGGTGGTGCTATCGTACATCCACGTTGATGGAGACTTCAACCCACGAAGGGTAACGGTTGTGCGAGTCCACGGAGGGCTCCACCCATGAAGGGTCCACGAAGAAGCAACCTTGTCTATCCCATCGTGGCCATCCCGCACGAAGGACTTGCCTCACTTGGGTAGATCTTCACGAAGTAGGCGATCTCCTTGCCCTTACAAACTCCTTGGTTCAACACCACAATCTTTACGGAGGCTCCCAAGTGACACCTAACCAATCTAGGAGACACCACTCTCCAAAAGATAATAGATGGTGTGTTGATTATGAACTCCTTGCTCTTGTGCTTCAAATGACAGTCTCCCCAGCACTCAACTCTCCCACAGATTTAGATATGATGGAAAGATGATTTGAGTGGAAAGCAACTTGGGGAAGGCTAGAGATCAAGATTCTTGTAGTTGGTTTGGAATGTCTTGGTCTCAACACATGAGTAGGTGGTTCTCTCTTATAAAATGAGTAGTGGAAGTGTAGGCACATTCTGATTGTCCTCACTTTTATGGAGAGGAGGGTCGAGGGGTATATATAGCCTCCACACAAAACCTAACTATTACACATAATTTACCAAACTCGGTGGGACTGAATAGTGAAACTCGATCAGACCGATATGGTTCAAAATGTGAACGTTAGGCTTTTCGGTGGGACTGATATGGTCAACTCGGTGGGACCGATGTGCTAGGGTTAGGGTAAAACCTCAACTCGGTTTGACCGATTACACAAACTCGGTGAGACCGATTTGGGTAATAAGCAAACAGAGAGTCGGTCAAGCAAACTCGGTGGGCCCGACTACATATCTCGGTGGGACCGAAATAATTGCAACAGGCAACAGAGAGTTTGCAAGCCCATCTCGGTGAGACCGAACTGATTAGGGTTTCTAGCAGTGGCTATGTCAAGTGAGCTCGGTGGCGCTGGATAGATCAAATCGGTGGGGCCGAGTTTGACTTTAGGTTTAGGACATATGTGGAAAATGAGAAAGTGGTTGAGGGCTTTGGAGCATATCACTAAGCACTTTGAGTAAGCAAGCCATTAAACAACACCTCATCCCCTTTTAATAGTATTGGCTTTCCTATGGACTCAGTGTGATCTTGTATCACACAAAAATAGAAATAAAGAGCCTTGAGCTTTTGCCAATCTTCTGTCCTTAGCTTCCTGAAGGGGTTCCACATCTTCTTGTCCATGCCATGCCTTTGTTGAATTTTCTGAAATATACTAGATAAAAATATTAGTCCAAGAAGAGATATGTAGATATTAATTACCAAAATCACCCAGGGAGCACTTGTGCTTTCAATCTCCCCCTTTTTGGTAATTGATGACAACATATGTCAAAGCTTCAGATAAAGATATGAAGGATAACAAGTAAAGCTTTGGAAAGACATGTAACATGCATATGCTCCCCCTACATGTATGCAATCATGTCAGTATAGAATATAAGAGCATGTGAATGCATAAGCATGTCAGAGCAAGCAATGAGTTACATGTGTCTTGGCTGTTGGGTAACGCGGTATTTAAAAAAAATCCTATGATCACACAAGGTCTATCTAGGATATGCATAGCAATGAGAGGGGAGAGTGTGTCTACGTACCCTTATAGACCGAAAGCGGAAGCGTTAAGTAACGTGGTTGATGTAGTCGAACGTCTTCGCGATCCAACCGATCAAGTACCGAACGCACGACACCTCCGCGATCTGCACATGTTCAGCTCGGTGACGTCCCTCAAACTCTAGATCCAGCTGAGGCAGAGGGAGAGTTTCGTCAGCACGACGGCGTGGTGACGGTGATGATGAAGTTACCGACGCAGGGCTTCGCCTAAGCACTACGACAATATGACCGAGGTGGAAATCTGTGGAGGGGGGCACCGCACATGACTAAGATCAACTTGTGTGTCTATGGGGTGCCCCCCTCCCCGTATATAAAGGAGTGGAGGAGGTGGAGGGACGGCCTCCTAGGGCGCGCCCCAAGGGGGGAATCCTACTCCTACTAGGAATAGGTTCCCCCCTTTCCTAGTCCTACTAGGAGGGGGAAGGAAGGGAAGAGGGAGAGAAGGAAAGGGGGGCCGGCCCCCTTCCCAATTCGGATTGGGCTTGGGGGGCACGCCCCACCTCTTGGCCGCCTCCTCCTCTCTTCCACTAAAGCCCATGTAGGCCCATTAAGCCCTCGGGGGGTTCCGGTAACCCCCGGTACTCCAAAAAATGCCCGAACTAATCCGAAACCTTTCCGGTGTCCAAACATAACCTTCCAATATATCAATATTCATGTCTCGACCACTTCGAGACTCCTCGTCATGTCCGTGATCACATCCGTGACTCGGAACTACCTTCGGTACATCAAAACACAAAAACTCATAATACCGATCATCATCGAACATTAAGCGTGCGGACCCTATGGGTTCGAGAACTATGTAGACATGACTGAGACTCATCTCTGGTCAATAACCAATAGCAGAAACTGGATGCTCATATTGGTTCCTACATATTCTACGAAGATCTTTATCGGTCAAACCGCATAACAATACACGTTGTTCCCTTTGTCATCGGTATGTTACTTGCCCGAGATTCGATTGTCGGTATCAACATACCTAGTTCAATCTCGTTACCGGCAAGTCTATTTACTCGTTCCCGTAATGCATCATCCCGCAACTAACTCATTAGTCACATTGCTTTCAAGGCTTATAGTGATGTGCATTACCGAGAGGGCCCAGAGATACCTCTCCGACAACCGGAGTGACAAATCCTAATCCCGATCTATGCTAACTCAACAAACACCATCGGAGACACCTGTAGAGCATCTTTATAATCACCCAGTTACGTTGTGGTGTTTGATAGAACACTAAGTGTTCCTCTGGTATTCGGGAGTTGCATAATCTCATAGTCATAGGAACATGTATAAGTTATGAAGAAAGCAATAGCAATAAACTAAACGATCATAGTGCCAAGCTAACGGATGGGTCAAGTCAATCACATCATTCTCTAATGATGTGATCCTATTCATGAAATGACAACTCATGTCTATCGCTAGGGAACTTAATCATTTTGATTAACGAGCTTGTCAAGTAGAGGGATACTAGTGACACTCAGTTTGTCTATGTACTCACACATGTACTAAGTTTCCGGTTAATACAATTCTAGCATGAATAATAAACATTTATCATGATATAAGGAAATATAAATAACAACTTTATTATTGCCTCTAGGGCATATTTCCTTCATTGGCTATATGCATCAGAGCAAATGATGTAAATACAGGAAAGATACCTTCATGCTCATGAGTCCTTACAAACAGTATGTACATCAGCAAGAGACACTACTGCAGGATGCTGCTAACGCGACACTACGATCAGAGGCCCTTCGACGAAACTGTGTGTGATGCAATAATCGCAAACGATGGTGTAAAAAACCTGTCAAAAAAGGTGCAAAACATTTGCGATGACGGATGCATCAAACACGTGTCACATCTGTAGCTTCTGGTTTTGCACTAGACTAGCTCCATGTGTGCATCATGTTTAAATTTGAAAGAAACTTGGAATGGGGATTGATCAAATCCTAGCACTAGAAAGAATTCAATAGGATGAAATAAAATCTTTTTCAAGAAACCAAAATGCCCTTTAAAAATGTTCATGATTTTTGATAAAGGTGAAAACCTCTGCGAAAAATCATGAGCATAATTGTTGGCCATTTATGGATTTTTGAATTAACCCATATTATATTTGAATCGGGGCATTGAATTTTATAAATATTCTAAATGCTCCAAATATTCTAAAATCACTTGAGGGCCTCTGGATTAATTTAGTTAGTGCCCATATTTATGTTCAGAATTTAATAAAATGATTTATTTCTAAAACTGAATCAAAACAGAGAGGAGATAAATAGAAAACTGAAACAAAAGAAAAAGGACAGAAAACCTACCCACACTTACCTGCGCTCACCTGGTAGCCCATCTGGCCGGCCCAGCCCACCAGGGGCAGGGAGGTCTTCTTCCTCCTGCCAGTCGGATGCACAGCGCGTGCCCGATGCGCGCATGGCCACCCCATGCCACCTCCAGCCTGCCTGCTCGCTCTGCACGGCTCTAGACGACGCCACATGCCCCTAACCTCTCTCTCTCGCACCTGCAGCCTCTCCCCTCCTCTGCCCTCTCTTCCTCGCGCCACCAAGCGCATCGGAGAGCGCCGTTGCTTGCCGCCATAGGCACCGCGCACCCTAGGCCTCGCCCCATGTCCAGTCGCTGAGAGAAGCCCGTCCTCGTCTGCATGTTGAAGATTAGAAGCCCGGGCGCACTGCATTGCCATCAGCATCATCGTCTTCCTCGCCGGCAACCATGGATCGCCGCCGCCGATTCGCGCCAAAGAGGGCCTCCCCGAGCCGTCTAAGCTGCTCAACGACTTCGCTGTGAGGAATCCTTCGTTTCCCCCTCCTCTCCTGCTCATTCCCATGCCGTAGCTGCCGTCCCCGCAAGCACCGAGCTCTGGCCAATGCCATGGCTGGCGAACCTTGTGCCCCGGAGCTCTTCCGCTCACTGCAGTAGCCCCCCGCTTGCTTGCCGGGTCCCTAGGATCCCAATGCGCCCCGGATAACGCGCTGCAGCCCTCGCACCCGTGCAGCCGTGCTCCGGCCGCCGCTGCAAGCTCCATTACCATGAGCTCCAGTGCCTCCGCGGCCTCCCACCTACCTCCCTGGATGCGGGCGAGCCCGGGCTACGCCCCGGTGCCCTTAGCCGCCGCCCCCGTCACCTTTAGCGCAAGTCCGGTGCGTTGCCGCCGCGAGTTTGGTCGCCGCCGGCCAACTCCGGCAACAGCCGACGTGGCGGGGTCATTAGCGCTAATCCCCGCCAGTTGGACCTCATCTAGTCACTGATAGCGGGCCCCGCAACGGGTCAAAGTCCAAGTCAACACGAGGTTAACCCCTATCTCGCTGACCAGTGGGCCCCGCTTGTAAGGTTTGACCCTGGCTGGCCGTTGACTCGCTGATGTCACTCAGACGTCATGCTGATGCAGTAATACATTTTCTGGATTTTTATTAATTCAGGAAATTTCAGAAATTTTTCAAAACTTCTAAAATTCATAGAAATTAATCTGTAACTCCAAATGCAAAGTTTTATATATGAAAAATGATAAAAAAATCCAATCTATCCATCTGTACCTTTTTCATGCATGTTAGAACAACTTATGGCTGCTGTTTAGGCCAAATCATATAAATGACATTTAAACCTTCACATATGGAGTTTGAATTTGAACCTAGGGTTCAAACCAACTCCATTTAACATGTTGCTAGTTGCATTAGCTCAAATCACATCATATTGACATGTCATGATCATGCATCATATTGCGCATTGCATTGATTATGTTCCTTCTCTATTGCCGGTGGTTGTTCCCTCTTGATAGACGTGGTTCCGACGATGAGTTCGATGACACCGATGAAGAACTATACTATCTTCAGAGGTGCCAGGCAAGCAAAACCCCCTTGTTCATTCGGATACAATCCCACTCTCTCGCTCCTGCTCTCTTTTACTGCATTAGGACAACAACGATTCAACTGTTACATGCTGCGGTAGTTGAACCCCTTTCCTCTACATGACATGTCATTGCCACAGTAAATAGATGAAACCCACTAGCATGAGTAGGAGTTGTTTGAGCCCTGATGTGCCTACTCATTCATGCTTGTTGTCATGCCTGCTACTTCTTAGAGTTGAGTCAGGTCTGATTCATCAGGGATGAATTGGAATGTGGTGAACATGTCTTACTATTGAGAGCTAAGTGTGTGAACACGATTTGGTAAAGGTAGCGATGAGAGGCCATGTTGGAGTACATGGTGGGTTGTCTCATTGAAACTGTCCTCAGGAACTGAGTTCTGTGTTTGTGATCCATGAACATCTACTACCACACATTGGGCTCCGGGCACTCCAAGCTCTCTCGACTTATTAATCAACCTGATCTCTGTCCAGGAGTTGCAATTAGTTTCTAGTGTTTGTAGGATATGTGTTGGGGGCCGTGCGTAGCGCTAACCCTAGGGCTGGGCTATGATGCAGTAGAGACATGATGCACGGTGTACCGAGACGCCTATTTGGTGCCTCGGGAACCCTGCTCTCTTCGTTTGGGGCCGTGAGTGAAACCCCAGTCGGATCTCCTTGCGTATGGAACCCGAATAGGCGATAAACCTAGACTAGAGACTTGTGTGGTTAGTCAGGTCGTGGCCGACTCCCTCGCCAGGCTTCCCCTTGAAGGTTGCTGAGATACACGACGTGTGCAAAGAAGTACACCCTTGCAGGGTTATAAATGATCTATTCTAATAGCCGCGTCCGCGGTAAAGGACTTCTGGGTTGCCTGTATAGTTCATAGACAAGTGAAAGTGGATACTCTAAAATGCACAAGATAAGCGTGAGTGCTATGGATGGCGTTTTCGTAGGGAGACGGGAGTGGATCCATAGTGGTGTATTGATTGGTGAATATGTGGACTCGTGTGCACCACCTCAAAAGAGTTACTTGCAGTAGTAGTTCAGGTTAGCCACTAAGTCAAAGCTGGCTTGCTGCAGTTAAACCCCACCATCCCTTTGTTGATAATGATGCATATGTAGTTAGTTCTGATGTAAGTCTTGCTGGGTATGCAGAGAGACTTCAGTCTCGCTAGTAGTTCCGCGTGGACTTTGACGTTTAGCTTGTTACTTCAGCTACGATCTTGTACCCTTTGGAGGGTCTTGTAGATAGTCATGCTTCTCAACCTTTTTCATTTGTAGTTGTCTGTACTCAGACAAGTTAAGCTTCCGCATGTGCTTGTTGTTTGTATGACTTGAATGCTGGGTCATCGGACCCATGTTGTAATATCTGGCTCCTCGGAGCCTAATGAATAAATACTTTGAGTCATAGAGCTTTGTTGTGATGCCATGTTGTATTTTCACATATCGAGCATATTGTGTGTATGTTATTGAAATGCTTGGTATGTGTGGGATCCGACAACCTAGCTGTTTATTCTTGGTAGCCTCTCTTACCGGGAAATGTCTCCTAGTGCTTCCACTGAGCCATGGTAGCTTGCTACTGCTCTGGAACACTTAGGCTGTCCGGCATGTGTCCTTCTTCGTTCTTGTGTCTGTCCCTTCGGGGAAATGTCACGCGTTGTTCCTTTAAGTCCTTGTAGCTTGCTACGACTTGGGTTCATACGTTGATGACCGACACGTTCGTTGTTGGGTCATGTATGCCTGTCCTTGTAAGTTAGTGCCACTTTGGATTCATGACTAGTCATGTCGGCCCGGGTTCTCTGTCATATGGATGCTAGCGACACTATCATATACATGAGCCAAAAGGCGCAAATGGTCCTAGGCCAGGTAAGGTGGCACTCGTGGGAATACCGTGCGTGAGGCCGCAAAGTGATATGATGTGTTACATGCTAGGTCGGTGTGACTTAGGATCGGGGTCCTAACAAAATGGTTCGGATTTTAGTTGGGTGTGTGATGCATGGCATATGGTTTAGTTCAATTAACTGTTTGTGATGAGGAGGAACAAAAGAAACGGGCAGCCAGATGAAGGTGTGTGCAATACACAGCATACAGTTCACTCGGATGAACTGTTTGTGATTAGGCAACACAAAAGAAACAGGCAGCCAGATGAAGGTGTGCGTGATGTACAGTATACGATTCACTCGGATGAACTGTTTGTGATTAGGAAACACAAAAGAGACGGGCAGCCAGATGAAGGTGTGTGCGATGTACATCATACGATTCACTCGGATGAACTGTTTGTGATTAGGCAACACAAAAGAAATGGGTAGCCAGATGAAGGTGTGTGTGATGTACAGCATACGGTTCACTCGGATGAACTGTTTTTGATTAGGCAGCACAAAAGAAACAGTCAGCCAGATCAAGGTGTGTGTGATGTACGGCATGCGGTTCACTCGGCCTTGTCGTTAGTGTGTGACCTCTGTGTCAACCATTCGCTCCCCACTAGCCTCTTCTTGTACCGTGGCAACCGTCCACCGGCTCTTCGCCTTTCCCTCTCGATTTGGAACTATTGTCGCACGCTCTTCCTCCCTCCATTTGCCTTCACCTTCCTTTTGCCATTGTTCGATCATCTTCTCCATGGAGGGAATGGGCCGGAAACGACCCCGTTATTCTTGCCCCGATCTGAAAGATGACGTGGTGGAGGAACTCATTGATCGGTGCGACGTCATCACCTCGGCTAGCATGGAAGGTTCGTTCAAGACCATTCTCGACTCAACTAATAACATCATTACAAGGAACCCAAGGGTCCAGGAGCGGTTTGATCTCCCCTATCTTCTTCGCCGTGACCCTGCTGACTGGCGCGGGGATGAGGGAAGCCTCGCCTTGTGCAAGTTGATGTCGCTTGATAATGATATGTATGATGTTAAGATGCCATCGCTTGAGGGCAAGGCTTGGGTAGGCTCAAATTGAGATTGGGTTGTTTATATTGGGTACAACTACGAGTGGGAACTTGTGAATGTGTACGCTCGTCACCGTGCCACTTCCAAAAATATCAGACTGCCCAGAGGTTGAGTACACCGGTATTCTACGTGAGTTCAAATACGATCATGGTGACTGTCATCTATGGAACATAGCAATTTGTCGAGTTCCCAACCGCTCTTGGGATTACACGAACTATGAAGTTGTTGCTATCTTCGACAAGCTTGTTGCCGTCCTTACTTCCACGCCTCGATGGATATTGCTCAAAAATCAATTTCTGTACACGGATGAGTACTGTGATGCAATTCAATACGAGGGTCTTGTGTTTGCTGCCACCACTCGTGGCACTGTTTTTGCATGGAATCCTGATGCTTTTGGTATGTTTGTCTTCCACCATAATTATAATTGTTTCATCCACATGCATGTGGGTTAGCTAGTTTCCCTTTACTAATTAACCTTCTTGTGTTTCCAAGGTCCTGTGAAAATTCCACCACCTATACTTGAAAAAATTTATAACCAAGGGGGACATGACGATGCTGATGATCACGAGCAGGACCCACATACTCAGTGGCATTTGTCAACTTATTCTGATGGATCACCTCTTCTTGTCTGTATACAGGGCACTGCTGATGTTACTAAGGAAGCAGGTGTTGTCTCGCATGGTCGCACTCTCCGAACCTATTCCAACATCCGTTGCAGGGTATTCGGGGTGGATACTAGTGTACTAGCGCCAACACCTTCTCCCTGGTTCAGTATTGAAAGTCTTGGAGGAAACTCACTCTTCCTTGGACAAAACTATCCAATGATGGTGGAAGGTGATGAAGACATGTACCTAGGGTAGGGGCACGGACCTGTCCAAGGAGCCCCACCCTAGGACATCCCTAGGAGAAGTCACCTTTCAATCGACTTGAAGGTATCCCACTCGACGGACTCAAGACACTCGACCAGAAAGCTATCACTCGACCATGAAGCCAACCACTCGACCGCCAGGAGACCTATAGTCACCCCGCAGGCAAATGGTCATTATAGCGCTTTATTAGGGGCGTTACCAGTAACGCCCAACCTTGAATATACCTTAAACCCTGCATTACTGAGGGCAGGAGGGGGCCGGCGAACTCTATATAAGCCACCCCCCTCCTCAGTATGGAGGGTTCGCACCCCTGTTATTCACATGCCAGCAATCCAGTTGACCGCCTCCGGGCACCGAGACGTAGGGCTGTTACTTCTTCCGCGAAGGGCCTGAACTCGTACATCTTGGTGTGTTTACAACTTCCCAATAGCTGAGATCTAGCCTCTCCGTACATACCCCCCTACATCACTGTCAGAGTCAGAACCACGACAATTGGCGCCCAGCATGGGGCAGGAATCTTAGCGCCTGATTGGAGAAGTTGCGATTTTTCTGATCCCTTTGATCATGGTTTCGTGCGGAGTTTTGGTGGAGGGCCGCGAGATCTGCCTCGGCGCGCTCACATTCATCGCCGACGACTCCGCCTGGCTTCAGGAGGCACCACTCGACATCGACGCGCTCCCCGTCTGCGGTGCGACGCATTTCCGCGCATGCGTTCGTGGCGTCCTCCTGCGGCAGCCATCGACCCAGTATCGGTCGGCCCCCGTATCGTCTCCCCGCTCTGTCTCCCACCGACACAAGCGCTCCGGTCGGTCGAGACTTCAGAGGTGGGTGAGGCACGCCGTGGCTCGCCAGTCAGCCACCCAGCAAGTCGCGGCAATCGAGCTCGACGAATCCCTCTACGGCCTGTTCGACCTGTCGACTGGCTCCGTGGAGACCGCATCCGAGTGCGACAGCAGCGACCCCGCGGCTGAGGTCCTGGCGGTCAATGGAATGCACAGTCCTCCCGGTTTCCCTCGCGCTGATGGAGGCGCGGGTGGGGGCGGCCCGTCGCATCCCCACGATGAGTATCTCCCCGAACCTCTCACGTCATCACAGCGAGAGGAGCTTCGCCGCCGGAACACGGACGCCCTCCGCACCCCTATCGTCGGAGAGTCCCCCGAGGCCCGGGCCTTGGAGGACGCGCGCCTGGCTAATTTGGCCGAGCGCACTCGACTGGAGAATCTCCAGCGAGCACTCGATGAGCAAGTGCGTCAGCGGGCTCCCGAGTCTAGTCGACGCCAGCTCTTCCCGCCGACGCAGGTATATCGAACCCCAGTTCAGAATTTGGCCGCTGCGGCCCGTATAGCAGAATCAATTCAGCCCTCCCAGTCGGAGGCTGGCAGGGGCTTGTTGCAGATCAGAGCGTTGCTCCGGGCGGCGGGAAACCAGAATTCCGCCGTTTCTCAGTCGCGGAATAGGATTCACAGTCGATCCGTTGCAACAGATACAGTCCAGTCGGCTCACAGCCCGCGATCGCCCTCGAGGCGTGAGGGACGTGGCGGCCGGCATGATTAGTACAGAAGGAATGAGCAGTATGATCACCGATTCGATCGTGGTGATCGACGTCGAGTGCCAACCCCTCCCCCGAGGAGTGGATCATATGCGCCTCGACATCGAGATGACAGACGCCCTCATAGCGTTGGGCAGAGGGTTCCCGTCGACCCCAGGGACCCAGGCTTTGACGCGAGATCTGTCCTTGTTCAAGGCTTGGTTGACAGGAACAGGGCTCATTGGGAAGGCCAGAACAGAGATGCGCCCTCCAGCAGCAGGATGCGTGTTTCAGGGCCAGAGTGTTTCAGTCGAGCCATCAGAGCCGCGGTGATTCCTCCCAACTTTCGGTTGGCGACTGGAGTCAGCAAGTTCACCGGTGAGTCTAAGCCTGACACTTGGCTCGAAGATTACCGAGTGGCTGTACAGATTGGCGGTGGCAATGATGAGGTGGCCATGAAGCATTTGCCTCTCATGCTAGAGGGCTCAGCCAGAGCGTGGCTAAATCAGTTGGCACCCAGCAGCATTTACACTTGGGAGGATCTCTCCCGAGTGTTTATCACAACCTTTGAAGGAACATGCAAGTGACCTGCAGGCCTTACAGAGCTGCGGTCTTGCGTGCAGAAGCCAAATGAAACCCTGAGGGAATACATCCAGAGGTGGATCACACTGCATCACTCAGTTGAGAATGTGCCAGACCATCAAGCAGTTTGTGCCTTCAAGGAAGGCGTTAAATACAGAGAGTTGAATCTGAAGTTCGGTCGAACCGGAGAGATGTCCCTGAATCGGATGATGGAGATTGCCACCAAGTACGCTAATGGTGAAGACGAGGACCGACTTCGGAGTGGCAAGCACAAGGCAGTCGCCCAAGAAACCGGAGGAAACTCCAGTCGGAAACAGAAGCGGAAGGCCGAGCCAGCCGCTCCTGGGGAGGCCCTGGCCATAGCCCAGGGAAACTTCAAGGGAAAACCCAAAGGCCCCTGGAAGCCCAAGAAAGTCAAGGATCAGGATGGAAACGATGTTTTGGATCTGCCATGTCACATCCACACCAAGAAAGATGAAGAGGGTAATTTTATTTACCCAAAGCATACCACTCGACAGTGCCAGCTCCTAATCCAGCAGTTTCAAGGCAAATAGTCCAAGGATAAGGAAAAAGAGTCGGACAGAGTCGAGGACAAGGAAGACAGTGATGATGGATACCCCCAAATCAATTCCACCCTGATGATTTTTGCTGATGTCGAAAGCAAAAGTCGACTGAAAGTCATTAACCGCGAGGTGAATATGGTTGCTCTGGCGACACCCAGTTATCTGAAGTGGTCTCAGACTGCCATCACATTCGACCAGTCCAATCACCCTACGCACATTGCCACGCCTGGGAGGCAAGCTCTGGTGGTCGACCCAATTGTCGAAGGCACCCGACTGACCAAAGTCCTGATGGATGGTGGCAGTGGCCTGAACATATTGTATGCTGAAACATTGAAAGGGATGGGCATTCCGATGTCCAGGCTCAGTGCCAGCAACATGAGCTTCCATGGAGTCATTCCTGGAAAGAAAGCCGAGTCACTCGGCCAGATTGCTCTCGACGTAGTTTTCGGTGATTCAAAGAATTACCGCAAGGAAAAATTAACATTTGAGGTTGTGGACTTCCAAAGTGCTTACCATGCTATCCTAGGCCGGCCGGCTTACGCGCGCTTCATGGCTCGACCATGCTACGTGTATCTCAAGTTGAAGATGCCCGGCCCCAGAGGTGTGATCACCGTTACCGACAATAGGAAGAAAGCTGAGGAGTGTTTTCAGAAAGGATCGAAGATTGCTGACGCTCAGATGGCAGTTGTTGAGCTGCAAGAATACCAGAAGACTGCTGATCCGAGTGAATTGCTACGAGCCAAGAAGCCTGCTTCAGAATTTGCTTTTCAGTCGTCCGGTGAAACTAAGACAGCTCACATTCACCCGACCGACTCCGACGCTGCTCCGACTCACATCTCGACGACGCTCGACTCCAAATAGGAAGAAGTGCTCATCCAGTTCCTCCGTGAGAACTGGGACGTCTTCGCATGGAAGCCTTCTGACATGCCTGGAGTTCCCAGGGGGCTGGCTGAGCACCGTCTATGAGTCGACCCGAAGTTCAAGCCCGTGAAAGAACATCTTCGACGGTCCGCCGTCCAGAAGAGGAAAGCTATTGGCGAGGAGGTGGCTCAGCTCTTAGCAGCGGAGTTCATCCGAGAGATTTACCACTCCGAGTGGCTCGCCAATGTTGTCATGGTCCCCAAGAAGGACAAGTCACTTCGCATGTGCATTGATTTCAAACATATCAATCGGGCCTGCCCGAAAGATCATTTTCCCCTCCCTCGCATCGACCAAATAGTCGACTCGACTGCGGGGTGCGAGAGATTGTCTTTTCTAGATGCCTATTCCGGGTACCATCAGATCCGTCTGTATGGACCCGACGAGATCAAAACAGCTTTCATCACTCCATTCGGATGCTTCTGTTACGTCACCATGCCGTTCGGCCTCAAGAACGCCGGAGCCACGTTCATGAGAATGATTCAGAAGTGTCTAGTCACTCAAATCAGTCGGAATGTGGAGGCATACATGGATGATATTGTGGTTAAGTCACGGAAAGGTTCCGACCTGCGGGCTGACCTTGCTGAAACCTTTGCCAACCTCAGGAGGTATGATATCAAGCTCAATCCATCAAAGTGCACGTTCGGAGTTCCAGGTGGAAAGTTACTCGGTTTTCTCGTTTCCGAACGGGGGATCGATGCCAATCCTGAAAAAGTTGGCACCATACTCCGGATGAAGCGTCCTGTACGCGTGCACGATATCCAAAAGCTTACAGGCTGCTTGGCCGCTCTAAGTCGATTCATTTCTCGTCTTGGTGAAAAGGCGTTGCCTCTTTACCGACTGATGAAGAAGTCTGACAAGTTCGAGTGGACTCCAGAAGCTGATGCAGCATTTGCAGAGCTCAAAGCTCTGCTCTCCACCCAGCCGGTGCTTGCTGCCCTAATCAGCAAAGAGCCTCTGCTGCTTTACATTGCAGCCATAGGACAAGTTGTCAGTACAGTACTTATGGTCGAGCGGGAAGAAGAAGGAAAGGCCTTCAGAGTTCAGCGCCCAGTCTATTATCTGTCTGAGGTTTTGACCCCTTCAAAACAAAGATACCCTCACTATCAGAAGCTTGTATATGTGATTTACATGACCACGAAGAAGGTTGCACATTACTTCTCTGACCACTCCATTACAGTCGTCAGCGACGCCCCACTGTCAGAGATTCTACATAACAGAGATGCAACTGGTCGAGTGGCCAAGTGGGCGATTGAACTCCTTCCCTTAGATATCAAGTTTGAAGCAAAGAAGGCTATCAAGTCCCAAGCAATCGCAGATTTCATCGCCGAGTGGATTGAACAGCAACTTCCGACTCAAGTTCACTCGGAGCACTGGACCATGTTCTTCGATGGATCTAAGATGCTGAATGGTTCCGGTGCTGGGGTAGTTCTAGTCTCCCCCCGAGGAGATAAGCTCAGATATGTTCTCCAGATTCACTTCGATTCCTCCAATAATGAAGCAGAATATGAAGCACTTTTGTACGGGTTGCGCATGGCCATTTCACTCGGCGTCCGTCGCCTCATGGTCTACGGCGACTCAGATTTGGTGGTTAATCAGGTGATGAAGGAGTGGGACGTCAGAAGTCCGGCTATGACTGGTTATTGCAATGCAGTGAGAAAGCTAGAAAAGAAATTCGAGGGGTTAGAGCTTCATCACATCCCCCGACTGAAAAATCAAGCAGCTGATGATCTGGCAAAGATAGGCTCCAAGAGAGAAGCCATTCCCAGCAATGTGTTTTTGGAGCACATCCGCTTGCCGTCAGTCCAGGAGGATCCTTTCACAGAAGAAGCCCCACAACCGAAAAGTGCCACAGATCCGACTGAAGTCGAAGTTCCTGCTGTGGTCGACCTAATCATGGAAGTCTTGGCAATCACTCCCGACTGGACGATACCGTACATCGTGTATATCCTAAGAAAAGAGCTCCCAGAGGACGAGGAAGAGGCTCGACAGATCTTCCGCCGATCCAAGGCCTTCACAATCATAAAGGGGTAGTTGTATAGAGAAAGCGCGACTGGAATCGGTCAGAAGTGCATAACACCAGAAGAAGGTCGGATAATCCTTGGTGATATCCACTCGGGGACCTGTGGTCACCATGCGTCCTCTCGGACCATTGTGGCTAAAGCATACCAAGCGGGATTTTACTGGCCTAGAGCAAATGAGATGGCAAAAGAGATAGTCGACAAGTGTGGAGGGTGCCAGTTCTACTCCAACATGTCACACAAGCCTGCATCAGCCCTGAAGACCATTCCACTCGTCTGGCCCTTTGCTGTTTGGGGACTAGACATGGTTGGTCCACTGAGAATAGGCAGAAGTGGTTTCACTCATGTGCTTGTGGCAGTCGACAAGTTTACCAAATGGATTGAAGCTAAGCCTATCAAGAATCTTGATGCTTGCACTGCTATCAGTTTCATCAGAGGGCTAACATTCAGATATGGAGTACTGCATAGCATCATCACTGACAATGGGTCAAACTTCGATTCGGACAAGTTCAGAGCTTTTTGCGCCTCTCAAGGCACTCGAGTCGACTATGCATCGGTCGCCCATCCCCAGTCGAATGGACAAGCTAAAAGAGCAAATGGTCTGATTCTCAAAGGGCTAAAGCCTCGACTGATGCGTGATCTCAAGCACGCGGCAGGTGCTTGGGTCGACGAGCTTCCGTCAGTTCTGTGGGGTTTGAGGACCACCCCTAACCGGTCGATTGGAAGAACCCCATTCTTTCTGGTTTATGGAGCCGAAGCAGTTCTGCCAAGTGATCTTCTTCACAACGCGCCCCGAGTCGAGCTTTACACCGAAGATGAAGCAGAACAGGCCCGGCAAGACGCAGTCGACCTCCTAGAAGAAGAGAGGGAGATGGCCATGATCAGATCGACCATTTATCAGCAAGACTTGCGTCGATTCCACGCCCGGAATGTGAAGAGTCGAGCCTTCCAAGAAGGAGATTTGGTCCTCCGAGTGGATCAACAGAAACCACACAAGCTTGCTCCTACTTGGGAAGGCCCCTTCATTGTCACCAAAGTCCTCCACAATGGAGCATATCACCTCTATAATGTTGATCGCCAGATCGACGAGCCACGAGCTTGGAATGCGGAACTACTCCGCCCCTTTTACACTTGAGTTCTCCCTTGGACGAGATGTAATAAGAAAAATTTCTGCAGTTTATTTTTATCAAAGACAAGAGTGTTCCAATAATTGCTGTCACTTCTGTTTTGCTACGAAATCCCCCAGTGGGTGACTTAGCTGCGAATCCGTTTCGCCTAAGTCGAAAAATCCTACCGAGTGGAGAGCCAGACTCCCACTCGGGGCTTAGCTGCAGCCCAGCGCTCGCCTAAGTTTGAAAAAATCCTACCGAGTGGAGAGCAATCCTCCCACTCGGAGGCTTAGCTGCAGTCCAGTACTCGCCTAAGTTCTCTCACTTAGAGACTTAGCTGCAGTCAGGCACTCGCCTAAGTTTGAAAAAATCCTACCGAGTGGAGAGCAATCCTCCCACTCGGGGGCTTAGCTGCAGTCCAGTACTCGCCTAAGTTCTCTCACTTAGAGACTTAGCTGCAGTCAGGCACTCGGCCTAAGTTTGAAAAAATCCTACCGAGTGGAGAGCAATCCTCCCACTCGGGGGCTTAGCTGCAGTCCAGTACTCGCCTAAGTTCTCCCACTTAGAGACTTAGCTGCAGTCAGGCACTCCCACTTAGAGACTTAGCTGCAGTCAGGCACTCGCCTAAGTTTGAAAAAATCCTACCAAGTGGAGAGCAATCCTCCCACTCGGGGGCTTAGCTGCAGTCCAGTACTCGCCTAAGTTCTCTCACTTAGAGACTTAGCTGCAGTCAGGCACTCGCCTAAGTTTGAAAAAATCCTACCGAGTGGAGAGCAATCCTCCCACTCGGAGGCTTAGCTGCAGCCCAGTGCTCGCCTAAGTGTTGAAAAAATCCTACCGAGTGGAGAGCGAACCTCCCGCTCGGGGGCTTAGCTGCAGCCCAGTGTTCGCCTAAGTGTTTAAAAATCCTACCGAGTGGAGAGCGAACCTCCCGCTCGGGGGCTTAGCTGCAGCCCAGTGCTTGCCTAAGTGTTTAAAAATCCTACCGAGTGGAGAGCGAACCTCCTGCTCGGGGGCTTAGCTGCAGCCCAGTGCTCGCCTAAGTGTTTAAAAATCCTACCGAGTGGAGAGCAAGCCTCCCACTCGGAGGCTTAGCTACAGCCCAATGCTCGTCTAAGTACAAGACTCAACCCAACCCACGAGTCGACTGCTAACTTCCCCTTCGGAGCTGCGCCGCAAATACAAGGTTATTCCAAGTGAAGATCAAGTTCCACTCGACGAATCAAACCATGAAGATATTCAACGAGAAATCAAGATCAGATAAGGCCTAAAAGGTCCCAGACCTCAAAGTACTCGAGCCCTCGGCTCGGCAGAGTTTAACGGTTACAAATCCACTCGGCATTCCGAGGTAAATTTAAAGTTTTTCACTCCTCAAGAGCAGGACTGGAAGGGGCGACGAACTCATCCAAGTTGATCCCGTCGGCAATACGGGTGGCAGCGGCGATGAAAGTCTCCATGAAGTCTTGAAAGCTGTGCTTCTTGGTATTGGCAACTTGGATGGCCGCCAGCTTTTCTTCTGGCGCCTCCTTGCAATGGACGCGGACCAGAGACAGAGCGACATCAGCACCACATCTAGCAGAAGATTTCTTCCATTCCGCCACTCGACCTGGGACTTCGTTAAGTCGAGCCATCAGAGACTCGAGGTCGTTTTGAAGCGTCGTCCCAGGCTAGAGTGATGTGTCGATCCGTGACATCGCAACTTTCAGCCGAGCCAGATAGTCAACGACGCTGGCAGTACGAGACTCCAGGCGGAGCACGTTCATTGTAGCCTCGTCCTTCACAAGAGAGTTAACAGGGTCCAAGCTTGGCTCCACTCGACTGGTCTCCTCTTCAAAGTTCTGGTAGAATTCTGCAAACACGATTCAAGAGTAAGACAGTGGCCCTACACAGGCTTGGCAAACTGCAAGACAGTCGGGGCAGAGTAATTACCTTCAAGCATGACGAATAGCTTCTTGGCAAGTCCACCGAGATAAGCCTCCAGATCTTTTACCTTCCCCGCCAGCTCACCCGCCTTGTCGTGCAGAGCCATCTTCTCCTTCTTCAGTCGACTGGCATCTCGATTAGCTGTCTCGAGAGCGGTTTTCAGTCTGGAGTTCTCCTTTTCAAGAGCTCCGACCGAAGCCAATTTCTCCTCTACAAGCTTCGTTTTGCTCGAGGCCTCCTTCTGTGCCTCTGCAAGGTCTTGGTCCTTCTTCTTCAGAGCTTCCTCCAGTTTATCTGTGGCACGTCGAGTGGAACCAACATCAAGAATGGACAAGAAAGAAAAGCCACCCGTTAAGAATGGAGAACCTCACCAGCCATACCTTTTGCTTCTTCTTGCGCCTTCCTCAAATTCTCCTGAGCAAGCTTCAAGTTAAGGTTGAGCTGGATCTGCTGATTCTCCAACTCAGTATAGCGAGCTACAAGTTCGCAAGATTTCTGTAAAAAGGAAAATCAATCGACAGACGTCCAAGATAAGTTGCTTCCGAGTAACTAAGAGACAATGATGACGTTTCTAAGACCACAGCCGAATCAAAAACATTCGACAGTAGTCTCGGGGACTACACCCAGTGGGTGCACTCAGCGTGCCCCCACTGGTTCGACCAAAAAAAAAGTCGACTGCCCGCAGTCGACCGGATACAATTCCACTCGACCTGGCCCGACCAAACCGAGTGAAGAAATACAACTACAGCAACACAATGTAAAGACTACAGTCGACTGCCAGCAGTCCACCGTAGTCTCGGGGACTACACCCAGTGGGTGCACTTAGTGTGCCCCCACTCATCCAAGAATTGGAAGACACACCCAGTGGGTGTACAGATGCAGATACAAAAGATCTTCGGAAAAGAGACTCTTCAAACAGCATATCATAACAGACCAAGTGTTGAGTCGACTGACCTGGACGTTGCTCTGAAGAGCTGAACTCGCATCATAGGCTGCTTGGCTGGCCTCCCGAGCCATCTTCACTTACTCCATCATGATCCCCGCCTAGCGTATAGCCTCTTTCGCAGCAGCCGCTTGGTCCTCAGGGACGGGTATGCGGCAAAAAGTGAAGACGGATCCGCAGTCGACGACGAGGGCCGCGCACTCGCCAGAGGAACGGCGAAGGTCACAGAAGCCCGAGTGGTGTCACCACCATCCCGAGCCATGACCTCAGACGCCGGAGCGGATTGGGAGGTCTTGTCAGCCGACGCCCTCTTGTGCCTCCTCACTCTCAACGGACCGTTGTCGTCGTCATCCGGGAGGTCGATAACATGAGGAGGGGCTACAAAGGAAAAGTTCAATCGACCAGAGTTGCAATAAATGATCAGTCGACTCAATGCAGAACGTCAGTAATCGTACCAGGGTTGGAGGTAACAGCATCCTCCATCTCTTGGTCGTCGTCCTTGGCGGAGACCTCAGAAGTAGCAGCACTGCAAGCCTCGAAAGTCAGTCGGTTGGCTCAATGGATCGACCAAGGATCCGTCCGCGGTCGACAAAGGAAAACAAGTTTTATTATTACCCGGAAATGGTAGGGACAGCTATCTTCATCTTGGGCAGAGCCTTGGGCGGCTTGGACAGCGTCGTGCGTGGGTGCTTGGGAACCTTCCCAGTCAGCGTAGGAGAAGAGGTCCGAGGGCGTTTCAACGACTGCCCAACAGAGGCAGTCGCCTTGCCACGTTCCTGCGCTGGGTCGTGTGTGTGCTTGGACCACCCCTCTGGGCGGGGGGGTTTGACCTCCTCCTCCTCCTCCTCTTCGCTGGAGTCGACGGCGTCGTCTCCCTCTCATTCGCCGTCGGACTCCCACTCGCCTTGGTCGTCCCCACTCTCACCTCCGCTCGCCTCCCCTTCCTCAGTTGGCCCCTGAGCCCCGTTGGGCGTCGAGTACATCTCGGTGGTCGCCGGGAAAGCAATAGACAAGACGAAAGTCAATCGACCAACTCAAAGAAGACCAATGCAGAAAACAAGATTTCAGTCGGGAGCATAAAGACATACCTGGTCCACTTCATACGAGTTGTCGAGTGGAGTTACCCTCCTGACTCCTCGGGGGTTGTCTTTGTTCCCCGTGATGCTCGACAGCCACCCCTCCAGCATCTCATCGGTGACCTCCTCCGGGTGGATCCGAGTGGTGTCATCGAGGCTAGAGTACAACCACATCGGGTGGTCACGGGCCTGGAGCGGTTGGATGCACCTCTGGAGGAAGACCTCCAGCAGGTCCATCCCAGTCACACCCTCACGGACAAGCTCGACCACTCGACCGGCCAACACTTTGACTTGGGCCCTTTCCTCCGGCGTCACTTTCAGAGAAGCGGGTTTTTCAGCTCGGTCGAGGGAGAAAGGAGGAAGACCAGTCGACTGTCCTGGGGTCGCCTGGTCCTGACAGTAGAACCAGGTCGACTGCCAACCACGGACCGACTCCGGGAAAGTAATGGATGGAAAACAGCTCTTCCCCCTCGCCTGGATCGCCAAGCCCTCGCACAACTGGATCACCTGCGTCCTCTCGTCACTCGAATTGGCCTTCTTGACCGATTGAGAACGGCAAGTAAAGATGTGTTTGAAAAGTCCCCAATGGGGGCGGCAACCCAAGAAAGCCTCACACATGGAAATGAAAGCGGCAAGGTATACAATGGAGTTGGGAGTGAAGTGGTGGAGCTGCGCTCCGAAGAAGTTCAAAAAGCTCCAGAAAAAAGGATGGGGTGGCATAGAAAACCCTCGGTCGATGTGGGTGGCTAGGAGCACGCACTCACCGTCGCGGGGTTGAGGTTCATCTCTCCCCCCGGAAGACGCGCGGCTTGGTGGGGAATGACTCCCCCCTCGACCATGTCGTCGAGATCCTCTTGCCGGAGCACCGACGGCATCCAGTCGCCCTGGATCCAACCTTTGGGCAGAGCGGTCCTAGAGGAAGATCCGCCCCGAGCTGACCTCTTCCCTTTCCCCGCCGCCGCCTTCTTCGTGCGCTCCAGAGCGGAGGTCTTCCTCTTCGTCATTGTCGCAGGCGAAGCCTCGCACGGGCCTGCTGCGCTGGGGCGGGAACGGAGGTGGCGGAAGGACTTGCGAAGGGAGAGAGGCAGAAGAAAGGAGGAGAAGAGAGCGCACTGCTTGGAAACCCCGAGCCGGCGATTTATAAGGGACCGCTTCCGAGTGGCTGACTGGTAGGCCCAGGCTATCCAGTCAAATCCTGCAGCAGATGCGCGCGTAGTACGTGGCGAAAAAGGCGATGCGGGGATCGAGGAGCTTCTGCTTTATCGCTTCCGATTACTACGGCCGCTCCCGTCCCGCGCGCTTCCCAAAATCCGAATCCCGCGACATCCGCGGGCCACAGAACAACTTGTCAAAACAGAAGACCCCGATCGCGCCGGCGCTCAGTATGTCACAAGCAAAGAAATTCACTCGACGAAAGGCCTGGAATGGATCAAGGCGACTGGGAAAGGTTGGCAACGTCATCCGTGACGATTGACCCAAAACAAGGCGCTCACGTAGCCCAAAGGACCAGTCGGAAAGATCTCCAACTTTTTCCCCACTCTAACCTCGATCCATTCGGGGGCTAATGATGAAGACATGTACCTAGGGTAGGGGCACGGACCTGTCCAAGGAGCCCCACCCTAGGACATCCCTAGGAGAAGTCACCTTTCAATCGACTTGAAGGTATCCCACTCGACGGACTCAAGACACTCGAGCAGAAAGCTATCACTCGACCATGAAGCCAACCACTCGACCGCCAGGAGACCTATAGTCACTCCGCAGGCAAACGGTCAGCTGTTAAGTAGTCTTTATGGTCATTATAGCGCTTTATTAGGGGCGTTACCAGTAACGCCCAACCTTGAATATACCTTAAACCCTGCATTACTGAGGGCAGGAGGGGGCCGACGAACTCTATATAAGCCACCCCCCTCCTCAGTATGGAGGGTTCGCACCCCTGTTATTCACACGCCAGCAATCCAGTCGACCGCCTCTGGGCACCGAGACGTAGGGCTGTTACTTCTTCCGCGAAGGGCCTGAACTCGTACATCTTGGTGTGTTTACAACTTCCCAATAGCTGAGATCTAGCCTCTCCGTACATACCCCCCTACACCACTGTCAGAGTCAGAACCACAACAGAAGGCGACCCAGCTCCTGTTGACACAACGTTACTACCATGTATGTGAAGCAACTATATCTATACCTTGGACATTGCTATGCTTCCCTACCGTCCCAATATGGGTCCAGACATAGGTCGCTTCAGCCTGAATGATCAGTCTTGCATTGGTCTCGAGATTGACAGTAGCTGGCCCTTCCTAGAGAATCACTTCTGGTTCAAAGCAAGCGTTTCCAACACCGACGAGTGGTTGAGATGAAGTTCATTTCATCGCTTTGTTATTTGTTGTGTGAGTAAAACTTTACTTTACTAGAATGTTTTGTTGGAAATGATCTATAATCCAACGTATCCTCGTTGTCGTTGTGGGTTGATGACTTGTTGTATGTAATCAATGGTACATTTGCATATGCGTCCATCAACTCACGCCTACTAGTGGTGTCCATATGAACAGTGCTAGTGATTTTAGTTGCAAAAATTAGATAGTGCTAGTGATTTTAGCTGCATATTTTGAGAAATCGCAGTGTTACAAGGTTGAGAAATGGCAATGTTACTAGATAAAAAAATGTAAATCTTTCCAGTTTGACAAATGGCAACATACCTGAAATGACAGATGCAAATCTTACCCAATTGTTTCTACGTGGTTGCACATAGGTCATGCAAAACAACCGTTTGCGTTGAAGGGATGCACAAATCCTGCATTGCGAGGGAAGACCATAGCTCTCACTTTGCATATGGGTGTTCTAACTAAAACGTTTGCGATGAGTGTTTTATATTTAAATACCATTGACATTTTTTTCAAAAGAAAATCGTTTGGTAAGTCTGTACATTAAGAGAGAAAAATGCAACTTCGTTCAAACCATATCTATCATTCAGTCACACTGCGAATTTATATTCATATGATCGAGAATTCAAGATACAATATTAAAACCCAGAAAAAACTATTTCCGGCGGCGGCGGAGGTGGCGTGCCGCGCCGTCATTGTCGTTGTCGTCCTCCGGGACGCCGTTGTTGAAGTCTTCAAGGCAGCACAAAATGTTCTTCACTTGTAAATCAAACATCATGTCATCGCGCAATCGACGGGCGGGGCGCGGGAGGACACCAAATGGCGCCGCTGAGAGGTAGCGGTCGACGGCAACGTCCCATGCCGGTGAGGGGGGCGCGCGCACAGGTACGGGCGCGGCAGGTGCAGCCAAACACACGGGGACCAGCACCGCGGTGGGTGGAGGGGCGCGCACGGGTAGGGGCACGGGCGCGGCTAGTGCAGCCAAACGCACAGGGGCCGGCGCCACGGTGGGTGAAGGGGCGCCCACGGGCACGGGCGCTGGCATGTACACAAGCTCGCGCGGGTCCACGGAGACCTCGTTGACGCCCGCGGCTTCTAGCTCTGCGATACTGCTCGGCGACCAGCCCGTCAATGCTATGGGGATGGTCGCTAGCGTGGGAACGGGGATGGGAGCTGGGACGTGAGCGGGGGCAGCAACTGCCGCGGCCAGCTCATTCTGGGCCATGTCCATGAGGCCCCATTCCTCCTTATTTTCTATCTCCTCTGGCTCGGAGTCGACTTCACCAAACTTAAAGACTAGTGGCAGATGATCATTCTGCGCCATGGTGTTGGTGGAGGTCTGCGGAAGGGAGGGGAATTGGAGGCGAACAGTAAGGCCGCCCGTATTAAACAGCGGCTCGGACGCCATTAATAGAGAGGAAGGCGGGCGACCATGGAAGTCAAAGTGCTCGCTTCCCAGTGAGCCTGCGCAGCGTATAGCTTGCATGCTTCCTGGTGAGCTTGTGAATTGGAGGACAGCTTGCACGCCTCTCGGTCAGCATGTGCACCGGACTCCGCTCGCACGCCTCCCGTTCAGTCAAGGTCAAGCAGTTGTCTGCACGGCACCTCCTGCAGCCATTAAGATGAAGACACGTCGGGTTCCATTCCATGAAAAATACCACAACATGTCGGGTGCCATTCCATGAAAGCATGCCAAGTTTCATGAATTTCAGACGAGTTTTGGATTTACTAGATTTTAAAAACAAAGTATCTCAATGTTTTGCCGACAATCAACGGTGCCCTGGTGTTTGAAATTCATTCCCATTTCTTGCATGGGACCTAAGCATGCACCCAAGGACACATATTTGATTTTTTTTCAACCAATTTATATGCATTAGAGCATGTGCATGTAGTTCAAATTTGAATTATGCACATAAATGCATTGAAAACTCAGTTAATGCATAAAAATGTCCAAACGAATCCCGAAAATTCCCAAAAATTTACACAACACTCATGTTGTTCTATGTTGACACGAGAAATTTTTTGAAAGCAATAAGAGGCAATGGATATCGTTTCATCCCCAAAGGTGGGATGTTCCCTACCGAAATCATCACGCTTGTTGTGAGAAGCTCTCGTTGTGAGAAGCATATCCCCAAACCTGCCCCAAATGGGACAAAAAATTTACCATGACATGTTGATGCTGCTCCATGATAGCATGCCAAGTTTCATGAATTTCGGACGAGCTTTGGCTAGAATTTAAAAATCAGGTATCTCAATATTTGCGGCCGAGTGACCATGGTAGGGTGTTTGACATTTATTCTCATTTCTTGCATGGGACCTAAGCATGCACCCAAGGACACATATTTAATTTTTCAACCAATTTATATGCATTAGAGCATGTGCATGTAGTTCAAATTTGAATTATGCACATAAATGCATTGAAAACTCAATTAATGCATAAAAATGTCCAAATGAACCCCGAAAAATCCCCAAAATTGACACAACACTCCTGTTGTTCTATGTTGACACAAGAAAATTTTTGAAAGCAATAAGAGGCAATGGATATTGTTTCGTCTCCAAAGGTGGGACGTTCCCTACCGAAACCATCACGCTTGTTGTGAGAAGCTCTTATTTGTGGGAAGCATATCCCCAAACCTGCCCCAAATGAGACAAAAAAATTACCACGACATGTTGATGTCGCTGCATGATAGCATGCCAAGTTTCATGAATTTCGGACGAGCTTTGGATTTACTAGAATTTAAGCACCATGTATCTCAATGTTTGCAGCCGAGTGACCATGGCAGGGTGTTTGACATTCATCCACATTTCTTGCATGGGACCTAAGCACGCACCCAAGGACACAAACTTGATTTTCAACCAATTTATATGCATTAGAGCATGTGCATGTAGTTCAAATTTGAACACAAACTTGATTTTCAACCAATTTATATGCATTAGAGCATGTGCATGTAGTTCAAATTTGAATTATGCGCATAAATGCATTGAAAAATCAATTAATGCATAAAAATGTCCAAACGAACCCCACAATTCCCAAAAATTGACACAACACTCATGTTGTTCTATGTTGACACGAGAAAAAATTTGAAAGCAATAAGAGGCAATGGATATCGTTTTGTCCCAAAAGGTGGGACGTTCCCTACGGAAACCATCAGGCTTGTTGTGAGAAGCTCTGGTTTGTGAGAAGCATATCCCCAAACCTGCCCCCAAATGGGACAAAATTTTTACCACGGCATGTTGATGCCGCTCCATGATAGCATGCCAAGTTTCATGAATTTCAGACGAGCTTTGGATTTACTAGAATTTTAAAACCAGGTATCTCAATGTTTGCGATCGAGTGACCGTGACAGGGCGTTTGACATTGTGATGCCCCCCGATTTGACCGTACACTAATCATACACGCAAATGAGTACGATCAAGATCAAGGACTCACGGGAAGATATCACAACACAACTCTAGACACAAATTAAAATAATACAGGCTTTAATTACAAGCCAGGGTCCTCGACGGCTCGAATACATAAGCTCGAAAACACAAGAGTCAGCGGAAGCAACAATATATGAGTACAGACATAAGTTAAAAAAGTTGCCTTAAGAAGGCTAGCACAAATGTAGCAACGATCAAAAAGGCAAGGACTCCTGCGTGGGACCTCCTAACTACTCCTCGAAGTTGAACTCCATGTAGAATCATCCTCGGGATCCTCTGGCTCCTGGACTCCATCATATGATCGCGGTAACCGGGAAAAGGGGAAAAAGAAGTAGGAAAGCAACCGTGAGTACTTATCCAAAGTACTCGCAAGCAAGGATCTACACTACATATGCATTGGTATCAATGAAATGGGTAGTATCTGTGGACTGAACTGCAGAATACCAAAATAAGAGGGGGGTAGCTAGTCCTATCGAAGACTACGCTTCTGGCAGCCTCCATCTTGAAGTAGTAGAAGAGAGTAGATGGTAAGTTAACCAAGTATCATCGCATAGCATAAACCTACCCGGCGGTCCTCCCCTCATCGCCCTGTGAGAGAGCGATCATCGGGTTGTATCTGGCACTTGGAAGGGTGTGTTTTATTAAATATCCGATTCTAGTTGTCATAAGGTCAAGGTACAACTCCGGGTCGTCCTTTTTCCGAGGGACACGACTATTCAAATAGATAAACTTCCCTGTAGGGGTGCACCACATTTCCCAACATGCTCGATCCCCTTTGGCCGGACACACATTCCTAGGTCATGCCCGGCCTCGGAAGATCAACACGTCGCAGCCCCACCTAGGCACAACAGAGAGGTCAACACACTGGTCTAAATCCTATGGCGCAGGGGTCTGGGCCCATCGCCCATTGCACACCTGCACGTTGCGAACGCGGCCGGTGAGTAGATCTAGCCTCCCTTATACAAGAGCAGGTGTTCCAGTCCAACCCGGCGTGCGCCGCCCAGCCGCTGACGTCAAGATGGCTTCGGCTGATACCACGACGTCGAGTGCCCATAACTATTCCCGCGTAGTTGGTTAGTGCGTATAGGCCAGTGGCCAGACTCAGATCAAATACCAAGATCTCGTTAAGCGTGTTATCTTGAAGTAACCGCGAACGCCGACATGGGCCAGGCCCACCTCTCTCCTGGGTGGTCTCAACCTGCGCTGTCACTCCGCCACAAAGATCCACCCTGAGGACCGTCGGGACAAAGGTCCTTTTAGCCCCCAATCTGTGAATCACTCGCGGGTACTCTACGAGCCGACCCGTCTTTAGTCATCACATGTATCATGTATATGTATATAAGTATATACCCGTGATCACCTCCCTAGTGATCACGGCCCGATAGTATAGCACGACAGACGGACAAGAATGTAGGGCCACTGATGATAAACTAACATCCTATACTAAGCATTTATGAATGCAGGTAAGGTATCAACAATTGTAGCAACAATGACAGGCTATGCAACAGAATAGGATTAACGGAAAGCAGTAACATGCTACACTACTCTAATGCAAGCAGTAGAGAGAAGAATAGGCGATATCTGGTGATTAAGGGGGGGGGGGTTGCCTGGTTACTCTGCAGACAGAAACGGACCCTCGAAGGTGAAGTAGCCGATCACTGGTTCAACCGCGGTCTCGGGGTCTACCAGAAAGAAGTAACGGAGGGGGAACACAATAAATAACAGAGCAATCAAAGCATCACAAAGCATTACATGGCAATACGCGGTGCTAGGGGTGACCTAACGCATCACTAGGTGCTACTGGCGAAGGGGGAAACATCCGGGAAAGTATTCCCGGTGTTACGCATTTTGGACAGATGAAGTCGAGGGGGAAAGTTGCGGGTTCGCTATGCTAGGGATGTGAGACGGACGAACGGGCTGTGTATCCAGATTCGTCTCGTCGTTCTGAGCAACTTTCATGTACAAAGTTTTTCCATCCGAGCTACGGTTTATTTTATATTAATTTTAAAATATTTAAATCATTTTAGGATTTATTTAATTGTTTTAAATCAACATTATCCAGAATAGTGTTTGCTGATGTCATCATGACGTCAGCAGTCAACAGAACGTTGACTGGGTCAAATTGACCTATGGGTCCCGGTTGTCATAGACTACTAACTAATTAAAAGTTAGTTATTTTAGTTAGCACGCTAATTAAGTTTAATTAGTTATCTAAACATAATTCATTAATGTTTTATTTTTTTAATTTTTTTACTTTATTCTGGGGGGGTGGGGCCCCGTTGTCAACGGTACAGTGGGTAAATGGGTGGGCTATCGGGCGTGGGCGCACAAGCGCCTGGACCCGGGGGCACGTGGGCACGAGCGTCGGCGGCCAGGGGCCAGCGCGTGCCTTCGAGGGGTGGACCGGCGGCCACGGCGCTCGATCGGCCGGTCGTGGGCACCACGGCGCCGGGCAGCGGGCGGCAAGGCCGCACGGGGAGGCAGAGGAGTGGCAGCGAGCGAGCGGAGCATTGGTTGAGGCACGATGGATGGCCGCGGGGAAGTGAGGAGTAGGGCGCGGGCACGAACGGGCGCGTGCGTGACGCAGCGCCACCGACAGGCGCTGCAGGGGGCGGGCGTGGTGACGGCCGCGGGGACCAGTAGAGGCGTACGGCGAGCGACGCTAGCAATGGGGAGAGTCGGCGCAGGCGGCGGGCATAGAGGGGGAGGCACACGCGAGCGTGCGTGTAACACCCACGATGCGGCTATATCTCCCATGTGTCGGAGCACGACTTAGAGGCATAACCGCATAGTAGGCATGTCACAAGAGGGGTAATCTTTACACATCCCATGTACTGAATATGAAAGGGATAAAGAGTTGGCTTACAATCGCCACTTCACACAATACATGAATATAGCATTACATCATCCAGAATACAATCAAGGCCCGACTACGGAATAAAGAAAGATAACCCCTAATGCTAGATCCCCGATCGCCCCGACTGGGCTCCACTATTGATCAACTGGAAACAAAACAAGACCACGATCAAGATCTTCATTGGGCTCCCACTTGAGCCCAGTTGCGTCACCTGCACTGGTATCATCGGCACCTGCATCTGTTTTGGAAGTATCTGTGAGTCACGGGGACTCAGCAATCTCACACCCTCGCGATCAAGACTATTTGAGCTTAAAGGTAGGAAAGGGTAGTGAGGTGGAGCTACAACAAGCACTAGCATATATGGTGGCTAAGGGGCTGTTTGGATGACTACCAATAGTTGCCTTACCAAAATATTGGTCACGCCCGACCCTTTTGGCCTCCACCTGGATCACGACCAATTTTGGCTCGCCCCAGCGCGCCCGCGCCCATTTTCGCCAAATCGCGGGCGAAACGGCGGCGTGGAAATCGGCCGCCAAAATATTGGCAGCGCGCGAACTGGGCGTCGAGTATAAAAGGTAGGCAGCGAACTTTCCTCGTCGGTTCCTTCACTTTCCTCTTTTCATCCCAGGCAAACACACAGGAGCGAGTGGAGGGCAAGATCTGCAGCTATCGCCAAGGCCGCCGGATTCCTGCGACAATACGAGCTTCTCCGGCCGCCGCCGGCGTTCCTCTGTCTCTCGTTCTCATCTCTCAATCCACCCACGGTCAGCAGCTCAACTCCCCTTCAATCCCACCCCGATCCCCTTTTCTCTTGGCATGATTTGCTTCAATCCGACCTTTTTAATTGGTGATATGCTGCACGTACGTATATACTTGCCAGATCTAAGTACTTTCCTGCCAAATCCATGCCCTTTGCCCCTGCTCCCAGTCTTAGATCTCCATATGCAGCATCCGTGAAGTTATAAGGCAGCCAAGACACTAGAAATTAGACATGAGAAGGATATTTGACACAGAGCTAGTTATGAGTCCATATGACCTCTGTTTTTAGAACATTGTTGTCCATAAATTTCTTAGGAGCCGGCTGGACATATATGCTTAATTGTTGATTGGGACTTATTATCTCTGTCTCTTATTTCTGATTCACAAATAGTCAAGCACATATCTGTATTTTTTGTTAATGATTTAGGTGGATCTTTTTATAAGTTACTCATCACTATTATTAGTTATAAGCAGCTTTGATTTTGTACAATGTAAATATGATTTAGATCATTCATATTAATGTACTTGTTATATTGACCCAGATGGACTTGGATCAGCAAAAATATTATTATCTCACCATGTTATGGCGGAGAACTCTGTCTGTCATTGTTCTTCTCTTGGCTCTTTGGTATAGAAACAAAGATGGTAGAAAATTTAGAAGTGGAGGAAGAAAGTATGGTCCACTAGTTGAGAGAGACATCTACAGGACTAATGTCCTGGTTAGGCTAATTGACACATCCGATGCAATATGTATCAAGCAACTGCGGATGTCTCGAGCTGTGTTTTACAAGCTATGCATTAGGATCAGGCAGAAAAAGTTGTTAATTGATACACTACATGTTTCAGTAGAGGAACAAGTAGCAATGTTCCTATACATGATCGGTCAGCATCACACAAATTCATCCATTGGATTTTGGTTCTGGCGATCTAGTGAAACAGTGAGCAGATATTTCAATATTGTTCTTCGTGCGATGGGGGAGTTAGCTCGTGATCTCATTTACATTAGATCAACGGACACACACACAAAAATCACTAGCAGCCCGGACAGATTCTACCCGTATTTTGAGGTAACCCTTAGACCGTAGATTTATTACTGATTATACAAGATCGACCTAACCCAAGCTTGACATGAACTCCCCTTTCTCATATTCATAGGGATGCATAGGGGTACTAGATGGCACTCATGTTAAGGCTTGTGTTCCTGCCCACATGGTCGACAAGTTTAGGGGCCGCAAGTCATACCCCTCCCAAAATGTGCTAGCAGTTGTTGACTTCGACCTTCGATTCACATATGTTCTAGCTGGTTGGGAGGGCTCTGCCCATGATTCTCTTGTGCTAAAAGATGCCCTCACACGTCCAGGGGGATTAAAAATACCCGAAGGTACATATACAACGTAACATACATGTTTGTCACTGTGTTGTGCCAACTTGACTTTAACTCATTGTTAATACAACATGGCTGTAGGGAAATATTTCTTGGCTGATGCTGGGTATGCTGCGAGGCCAGGGATATTGCCTCCTTATCGTGGTGTGCGCTACCACCTAAACGAATTTGCTGGAGACCGTGACCCAACTACCCCAAAAGAATTGTTCAACCACCGCCATTCATCACTTAGGACCACAGTTGAACGGGCATTTGGGACTCTTAAGAGTTGCTTCAAGATTCTTACTCAAAGGCCCTTCATACCTTTGAAATCTCAGATTAAAGTGGTAGTTGCTTGTTGTGCTTTGCACAATTGGATATTAGAAAATGGTCCAGATGATTATGTTGTGGATGAGGCGACATGGTATGCCAATCTCCCTAGGAGTACTGGGCGGGTTCGTGATCAAGAGGCTGACATACGTGAGTGGGCTGCCAAGCGAGATTTAATTGCTCAGCAAATGTGGACAGATAGAGAGAGTGCACGTGACAATGAGGCTGATGCTATCCCAGCTTAGTATCTTTGATGTATTTCCATGTGAGGGAACATTTGAAGGATGTACTGTACCTTTGATGTATTTCCATGTGAGGGAACATTTGAAGGATGTACTGTACCTTTGATGTATTTCCATGTGAGGGAACATTTGAACGATGTAGTGTTTCTATTTTAATGACTTTGTGTAAATTATTGTATCATCGTAATATTGTTTGACTTATTTCAATTTAATCTGGTCTCTCTGTCCTATTAAATAGGTTTAGTTATGCCCTGCTGTAAGTTGGATCTGTGATGTTTCATGTTCGTATGCTGACATTTTTTTGAGGGTTTTTGCTTCCAACTCACTTTCTTAATAACTAGTTGTTTGCAATGGTGACCTATCCGTAGGTCATGGGGAAGCATAAGCTCACTCTCAAGACCGAGGAGGACTCCAATCCTCGTGATAAGTACATAACCTGGACTGACGAGGCGACAAGGTTTATGCTTGAATGGTATATCGACCTTCGTAAGGACAAACCTGCAACTTTCAAGTTCAAGAAACAACACCACTTGCAATGTGCTGATGCTCTAAATGGCAAGTTTTTGCTTGGTGTCACTCAAACCCAAGTGGACCGACACAATCGTCAATGCAAGGAGAAGTGGGGCTGGGTGCGTCGTGCCATGGCCAATAGTGGAAATGGCCTTGACAGAACCACTTTCACATTCACACTTTCTGAGTCAGAAAAGCAAAGACTCAATGTAAGTTCTTAGTAGTTTTTTTTCTCTTATTTATATCATGGTATGATTTTGAAATGAGTGGATAGCTGCTATTGTCTATATATATGTATGCTTCATATTCACTGTCTCTTGTTGTGTTTTTTTATACCTGCAACTTCTCTCATGTTTTGTGTTCATTACATCATTATTTTACTCTTTTTACCTTACCTTGTGTGCAGAAAACTACAGTCAATTATCTTACCAGACCCATTAGATTCTTTCATCAATTGGAAGAGTTATTCTCGGATCAATCTCATGCTGATGGCTCACTCGCAGTTGACCAAACCACTGTCAATGTGGATGATGGTAGTGATGACAGCAGGATGTGAGGGAACTTGAGGGAAATCTAATTCCAGCAGACGGTGATGAAGCTGACTTTAACACTATTGATCGTCGCAGTCCTAAAGTCGACTTGGATGGCAATCCATTAAACAAGAACGCAAGTGTGCATCATCATCACCTTCCAAGAAGCCAACCAAGGGCAAAGCAAACAAGAAGGGCAGGTATCTAATGATGATATGGTAACCAGTATCAAGAAGCTAGCTGAATCCCTTGCATCCCCTATTGTGTCTGTGCAACCAATGCCACCTGCAGATCCTTATGCAAATCTTTGGAAGCGGATCAATGCCCTTACCATCCCAGCTAAGGATAAACTTGAGATTGTTGCCTATCTATCCAAGCCAGACCAAGATATCTTTCGTAGTTATCTTAACTATGCCGATGAAACAATTCTTCGAGAGTGGGTCATTAGCTACTTTGAGCCTCAGTTTCATGAAGGTGGCAATGATGGATCTGCGGCTGCTCACTGAATTGCCACATGGTTAGATAGAGTTTGTGGCAACCTTTTGTTTATATGGCTAGGAACGCTTTAACACGTAGTGGGAGCATGGATAACATCATCATGCATATTTTGTCTATATACAGCAAACTTGGGTGCATCATGTACTGTTTGTATGGGAGTGCATTTGGTGCATGGCTGGCTGTTTATGTCCTAGATGCTATGGTAAAGGATGTGAACCTTATTCCATCTATCATGTATCAGACAATATATGAGCTACTTAATGTATGAGTTTAATTCTGAAGTTCTGAAAATGCAGAGTTTGTGTGCGTATGTGTGTTGGTTAATTCAAATTTTTATTTTTTTGTAGCATGTGATATGTGACTGCTTGTTTACACACAAGCGTTCTTTTATTTGGCTGGCATGCAATTTTCAAATTTTGAAACCAAACCAAACACATGCCAGTCAAATGTGCCAAATATTTGGCTTCAAACCAAATGACATCCAATGGTTTTGCCAAAAAATTGGCAAGTACTAATGGCTACAATCCAAACAGCCATGACTTGCCAATTTTTTGGTCATGCCCTGGAATTGGTGATGCCAATTATTTGGTAGGGCAAGATTGGGCTCAATCCAAACAGCCCCTAACTTACGCAAATGAGAGCGAGAAGAGAAGCAAAGCTCGATCGAGAAGCTAAAATGATCAAGAAGTGATCTTGAAGCTACTTACGTTCAAGCATAACACGAAACCGTGTTCTCTTCCCAGACTCCGCCGAAAAGAGACCGTCACGGTTACACACGCGGTTGATTCATTTTAATTAAGTTAAGTGCCAAGTTCTCTACGACCGGATATTAACAAATTCCCATCTGCCCATAACCGCGGGCACGGCTTTCGAAAGTTCAAAACCCTGCAGGGGTGTCCCAACTTAGCTCATCACAAGCTCTCACGGTCAACAAAGGATATTCCTTCTCCCAGGAAGACCCGATCAGACTCGGAATCCCGGTTACAAGACATTTCGACAATTGTAAAACAAGACCAGCAAAGCCGCCCGAATGTGCCGACAAATCCCGATAGGAGTCGCACGTATCTCGTTCTCAAGGCACACCGGATGAGACATCCTATGAGTAAAACCAAACCTCAAGCTGCCCCGAGGTGGCCCTGCAGTCTACTCATTTCGGACCAACACTCAGAGGAGCACTGGCCCGGGGGGGTTAAAATAAAGATGACCCTTGAGTCTGCAGAACCCAAGGGCAAAAGGCTTAGGTGGCAAATGGTAAAACCAAGATTGGGCCTTGCTGGAGGAGTCTTATTCAAAGCGAACTGTCAAGGGGTTCCCATTATAACCCAACCGCGTAAGGAACGCAAAATCAAGGAACATAACACCGGTATGACGGAAACTAGGGCGACAAGAGTGGAACAAAACACCAGGCATAAGGCCGAGCCTTCCACCCTTTACCAAGTATATAGGTGCATTAATATAAAAAAGATATAATAATAATGATATTCCAAACGATATCCATGTTCCAACATGGAACAAACTTCATCTTCACCTGCAACTAGCAACGCTATAAGAGGGGCTGAGCAAAGCGATAACATAGACAAACAACGGTTTGCTAGGACAAGGTGGGTTAGAGGCTTGACATGGCAATATGGGAGGCATGATATAGCAAGTGGTAGGTATCGCGGCATAGTAATAGAGCGAGCAACTAGCAAGCAAAGATAGAAGTGATTTCGAGGGTATGGTCATCTTGCCTGCAAAGTTCTCCGAGTTGACGTAAGCTTGATCCTCGTAAGCATACTCAACGGGTTCCTCGATCACGAACTCGTCTCCCGGCTCTACCCAAGGCAAGAACACAAGCAAAGGAAAACACAATCAACCACGGTGCAATGTGCAAGCAACATGATGCAAAACATGGCATGATATGCGGGATGTGATATGCAATGCATATGCGTGCTCCAGAAGGAAAAGATTGTACCAGGCCTCAACTTGGCAAACCAAGAGTGCTGCTGGAAAGATGAGTTGATTTTGGTCGAAATCGATATAAAGATCACCGGAATCGGATGCACGGTTTGCAAATGGCAAGCAAAACAATAATGGCACAATTCTGCGATTAACATCACAGTGCCATCTAGAATGCAACAAGAAGCTAAGCTACTGCACTCCAACATAGCAACAAAGCACATGGCAATGATAAACTCAAGATGCTTGACAAAAGATGAACACTGAGCTACGGCTAAATCACACAAGAGCAGGTTCAAACAAGCATGGCAAAAGTGCAAAAGATGTCAGCATCACAGACTTAGTGAAAATAACAACATGCCAGGAATTAACATCAGGAAGCAATGTTTAGAGCAACTAAACAACATGATACAGGAACATAACATAGCAACACAAGGCATGGAATGAATCTACTCAAAGCATAGAACAAAAGTCCCTTACTGACCATAAGCCAAAAAGGATCAGAAGATATGATGGCACCCATGTAAACATAGCAAGTTTCGTTAACAGATTCAGACTTAGCGGAAAACTGGACATGGCATCAACAGAATTATGAAGGCATGTTTGCGAGCTTGATTCACTCATCACAAGGCATTGCATGACAAGCTAAGCATAGCATCAGCAAGAAGACATGATCATGAAGCTAAGAAAAGCAAGAACAAGTTCATAGCATGCATGGATCAACTACAACAACCTTGGCAAAATTGTTTAACACGTAAACAATCTGCCAGGAATATTTTATAGCAAAAGTAGAGCAAGATTGAGTCATGCTAGGGCACTCCATAAATGCAAACAGGGACATGGATGGATAGAGGATAACCATATTTCCAAATCAACCTTACTGAACATACTCAAAAGAAGCATGGATCTCACTATAGCAACATGAATACATGGCATAAAAATAACAGTAGATCAATGACTTAGCGAAAACCTAAGTCTCTGAAATCAGCAATATCACGAGAGCTACTTTGCATGCTTGTGCTAGTCACCACAAAGATCAAAAAAATACATGGCATACACCCTTGTAAAGATGGCATGGCATAGCCCAAAACACATGTAGAGCTCATGCCCATATGAAGCACACCACAAATGTAGCAAAAATGACAAATGCTCAATATCTGCTAAGTAACAAGAACTAACATTTTATAGCACCCTTGCATCAACAATTTGGGCATCAATATGGACTCAAACAAGCATGGCACAATGGAACAAAATGTAGAGCACATCATGATGAACATTTCGATATATTGCATGCACAAAATGGAGCAACAGATGAAGAGTTATGGCATCACGAACAGGGGCATAAAATGCATCCTAGAAAGACTTAGAGAAATTATACCCCTCCGAAATGGATCAAGGGTTCCTCGCACGGAAACCGAGGTACGCCGGAGACTTGCTGGAGTTGGTGGAGAAGACGGCCGGAGAGGACGCCGGCGGGTCGGGGCGGCGAGATCCGGCCGAATCCGGCCGGATTCGGCGCGGCGCGGCGGCGGCGACCGGAGCGGCGAAGGCAAGGCGGCGGTGGCGCAGCGGAGCAGGCAAGGCGGCGAGGGAGTCGGCGGCGATGATATGGGCGGCGCACGTGGGGCACGGTGGAGACGGAGCCGCGGTGGAGACGGCAGTCGGCGGCGATGATATGGGCGGAGCCGCGGTGGAGACGGCAGTCGGCGGAGCCGCGGTGGAGACGGCAGTCGGCGGCGATGACAGGGAGGCGGAGCCGCGGTGGAGACGGCAGTCGGCGGCGATGATATGGGCGGCGCACGTGGGGCACGCGGGCGAGTGATGTCGGGCGGGTCGAGCAGATTAGGCCCGGAGGGCCAGATCCGGGTCCCGGCGGGACGGCGCGGGCGCGGAGGAGAGAGAGGGAGGCGGCCGATGACGTGGTAGAGATGGGTTGGAGGAGAGCGGCGGTGGGGCGACGTGGCAGCCTATGATAGGTCGGGGTGAGGTGGCCAGCGGACATGTCTGACGGCGGAGTGGACATGTCCGGCGCGCGGAGGAGGAAGATCTAGGGTTTGCACCGTGAAATTTTGGAGGGAGAGGTCTATTTATAGGTAGAGGGAGCTAGGAGAGTCCAAATGGAGTGCGGTTTTTGGCCACGTGATCGTGACCGAACGACCGAGAGGATGGAGGGGTTTTGGATGGGCTATTGGGCCACTTTGGAGGGGTGTTGGGCTGCAATACACACGAGGCCTTTACGGTTCCCCGGTTAACCGTTGGAGTATCAAATGGACTCCAAATGGCAGGAAACTTGACAGGCGGTCTACCGGTGGTGAACCAAGGCCGCTTGGCAAATCTTGGTCCATTCTGAGAATGTTTAACACCCGCTCACGAAAAGAGGCAAAAGGGGGCGCCGAAGGACATAGGAGTGTCGGATTGCAAAACGGACAACGGGGAAAATGCTCAGATGCATGAGGCGAACATGTATGCAAATGCAATGCACATGATGACATGATATGAAATGCATGACACGAACAAGATGTAAAACGAAAACAAAACCCAACCACGAAGGGAAACTCATATCGCATCTCTGGAAAAGGCAAGAGTCGGAGTACAAATATGGAAAGTTGTATCCGGGGTGTTACAGTGCGGGAGCCGCGATGGGGCACGGCCACGCAGAGGCGGGCGCGGCGACGGGACGACGTGGGGGACAGCGTTCGGAATGGGGAGACAGACGGGGGCCGACGGGGAGCTCACCCCGTTGACGAGAAGAGGGCGGCAAGGCTTGGTGTGGTCTGGCGACAAGGAGGTCGGGGAGGACGTCCGGCGACGCTGGGCGAACCAGAGGCGGGGGGAGACGAGGTGGTCCAGCGACGGCGTCGGCGAGGTAGAGGCGGTGAGGCGGCGCCGGCGAGGAGACACCGAGGAGGAGGATGAAGGCGCGGCGGGGTGGGTCACGGGCAGCGTCAGGGGCGCCCGCTCCCGATCCAGAACGGGGTAGGGAGAGGGAGATCGAGGGGGAGTGGGTGTGGACGAAGTGGGGGCATGCGGGACTAGGGTTACGGGGTAGTGGGGGTTAGTAGAGGGTTAGGTGGACCGGGCTGGGCCGGCCAGTTGGGCCGAGGCCCAGCTGGACCGGGGTTTCTTTTATTGTTTTTGTTCTTTCTTTTACTTATCATTTTTCTTTTTTTTTCTTTTTTTTGTAATTTCCTTTTATTTATTTTTCCTTAACTGTTTCATTTTATTTTGTTTTATAAAACATAAAAGTTGTACCTAAATTAGTAGCACTAATTATACCTCTGCTACAAAAAGTTTAACCCCTATAATAAATTAGATTAGTATTTTGTAAAATATCAAGGGCATTTATTTAATTGTTTTAACTACTGTTTTAATCACTTTAGAGTATTTAAGCATTATATAAAAAGTGTGGTTTCTTCACCATAATTACCTACACATTATCTGCACAACCCGAACATTTTAGTTTTATTGTTTGAAAACTTTTGTGGTTTGCCTTAACTCAAATTTGAATTTAAATCGTTTTGAACTAACGCGAGGTTAACAACAGTAACCGCGGTGACGTGGCATCATTAACAGGGAATTACTATAGCTTAAATATCCGGGCGTCACAATTCTCCTCTACTACAAGAAATCTCGTCCCGAGATTTTAAGAGATGGAGTAAGGGTGAAAGATCTGGTTACGAAATTCTAACGAATCTTCTCGGTCAGGTTGCTATTCTCGAAGAGGTCGAACCATAGCATTGATGTCTCCATTCCTATGCATCAATGCATCATGATGAAGTTGTCATCCTTCCTTTGGGATCTTCACCGTACTTATGAAAGGATAAGAGGGGAAAAACTCTATAAGGATGGATTCTAACAAAATTGAGCATCAGATGGTTAACTCAGGGGAAGAAGCATAAGTATCTCTCGAATTGAAACTTAAGAAGATATCGAGAGCAAGTAAGAAGGTACCATGAGAAGTTTCAAATGGATAGGCAATCGTTCGATGTATGAAACAAAGTGCGATTAGGGTCCAGGGAAACGAGATTGTGTATTGCGTCTGTTACCAGAATAGATCACTAGAAAGGTGGCCTGTGACTTACATACGAGGCCACACAGGAGGAAAAACTTGGGAAACCAGGCGGTGTGTAGGAGAGTCAGGTTTCGATCCTGTGGAACTATGGGTTATGGGCCCACCATGTGGGTTAAAAGTAGGAAGGCGATGAGGTCTTACACGATCAGGTAAGCAAGGCATGTCAAGGGATAGCCTATCAGTTATGTCGACAACAACATCGATACCAAGGGCGAGGGACGAAGAGAACCATTTTCCTGCTCGTTGACCGAGGCAGACCAATAGGCAAAGTTATCGTCCATCGGTGGTTATCGGAAGGTCATCAACAAAAGGAACAGGGTCTTACTGTCAGAATTGTACACCGAGGTGTTTACATAAGCAAGGGAATATTGCCGCTTAGATCATATAGATCACAAGAAAGGTTAAACCAAACAATGGAAAGGAAAATATGATTATCAGATCAAACAGATCAATGGAAAGGAAAATGTGTTTAAACGCATATTTCAAGGGTATATCCTTCCCAAGGATAAACAGAGCATGATATCCATGACAGGATATAATGTAGAAAACTCTTTAGGTAAGGGGAGAGAAATTTCATGACATTACCCATACAACGATGTTTGGATAATTGAGCAGGAAATATTTAGCATTGGGCTTCAAATGTTCTTGTTGAAAATCGGAGTACCACAGACATGCTTCGAGATAGCATTGACATGGCCATCAAGGGTCAGAATTTGGATGCACAAAGGATCCATCAGGAACAACTTATAGAATAAGTCTTATGATTTCCTCATGGAAGAATCGCTAACCTTGCTAAGAAGGGAACTATAACAATAGGTCCTACGGCCAGGCGTGCTAGGCATGGCATCATCTTACTGGGTCATATAAAAGACCAGTGTTATAACTCTTGGGAATATGTTCTAACCATCATATCTGACCAAGATTCAGATCTGATTGGTGTCGGGATACCTCAGGATCAGGATGACTGGGAAGAAAAGGTGCAAAACAAATTGACGAGACGACATTGTAAGATTCTCGTGAAATGTACTATGGAAGCGAGTTCCAACACAAGAGCTCATCATTAAACCATTGAAGGGATAAGGAGGTAGCTGATGAACTCAGCGGCAATTCATCTAGACTTCCAAAAGATGGGTTTCCACAATTATGTGAACAAGGAGATAACATTAGTCAGATCAAATGATATAATGATGTATGCTCGAGGACATCATACACAATTAAACAATGGTTGAAAGGTGCACCTGGCATATGGGCATAGGTAGCATAATCAATGTTAGAATGGTGATTCATTATCTAATAGTCTAGGAATGAACTGTCGACCATTAACTTCATAGCAATAAGGTTGCTAGGAGTACAGAATCTAAGCAACACCGTTCACTTGTTGGTATTCCGGTTAGAATCAACATTGTGACCAAGAAAGAATGGTGATGGTGAGAAGTATCACTATACTAAGAAATTTTAAGAGGCGGAGCAATTCTCATGACCTTCTTGACGTAAATGACATTACTACTTCAAGGTAGAACATAATACAAGCTAGAAAGCAAATTGCATCCATAATATGAACAAGTTTGTGATGGTAGGGGGGTAAGGATGTTGCCGATGGCAACTCAAATTACCAAGGGACGAGGATGGTACTTATCATAATGAATTCGATCGATATCCTAGAAGGAGTCAAAATGATGATGATGATCACGACAAATACTGTCGAGAGATTTCATGAAGATGTAATCTATGAATGATGACATCAAGTCAAAGGAATGGTGAAGCGAAAGGTTAATGGAACCAAGGGTACGACAAAAACTCCAAACCAAGTTTGCTGTTCAAGGCAAAATGACATGATGAGGAAGATCGACGTAAGCTTAGCTCATCATCAAAAATGGCGCACCAGGAAGGACTGATAACCCACAAGTATAGGGGATCGCAACAGTTTTCGACGGTAGAGTATTCAACCCAAATTTATTGATTCGACACAAGGGGAGCCAAAGAACATTGTCAAGTATTAGCAGCTGAGTTGTCAATTCAACCACACCTGGAAACTTAATATCTGCAGCAAGGTATTTAGTAGCAAACTAATATGATAGTAGTGGCAACGATGGTAAAAGGTAATGGTAGCAAAAGTAATATGTTTGGTATTTTATAGTGATGATAACAATAGCAACGGAAAAGTAAATAAGCGAAGAACAATATATGGAAAGATCGTAGGCAATGGATCGGTGATAGAGAATTATGCCAGATGCGATCGATCATGTAACAGTCATAACCTAGGGTGACACAGAACTAGCTCGAGTTCATCAATGTAATGTAGGCATGTATTCCGAATATAGTCATACGTGCTTATGGAAAAGAATTTGCATGCCATCTTTTGTCCTACCCTCCCATGGCAGCGGGGTCCTATTGGAAACTAAGGGATATTAAGGCCTCCTTTTAATAGAGTACCGGACCAAAGCATTAACACATAGTGAATACATGAACTCCTCAAACTACGGTCATCACCAGGAGTGGTCCCGACTATTGTCACTTCGGGGTTGCCGGATCATAACACATAGTAGGTGACTATAGACTCGCAAGATAGGATCAAGAATTCTCATATATTGATGAAAACATAATAGGTTCAAATCTGAAATCATGGCACTCGGGCCCTACTGACAAGCATTAAGCATAGCAAAGTCATAGCAACATCAATCTCAGAACATAGTGGATACTAGGGATCAAACCCTAACAAAACTAACTCGATTACATGATAAATCTCATCCAACCCATCACCGTCTAGCAAGCCTACGATGGAATTACTCACGCACGGCGGTGAGCATCATGAAATTGGTGATGGAGGAAGGTTGATGATGACGATGGCGACGGATTCCCCTCTTCGGAGCCCCGAACGGACTCCAGATCAGCCTTCCTGAGAGAGTTTAGGGCTTGGCAGCGGCTCCGTATCGTAAAACGTGATGAATCCTTCTCTCTGACTTTTTTCTCCCGGAACATGAATATATGGAGTCAAGGTTGAGGTCAGTGGAGCGTCAGGGGGCCCACGAGGCAGGGGGCGCACCCAGGGGGGCAGGCGCACCCCCCACCCTCGTGGACAGGTGGAGGCCTCCCTGACGTGGATTCTTCTTCTAGTATTTTTTTATATATTCCAAAATAATTCTCCGTTGATTTTCAGGTCATTCCGAGAACTTTTATTTCTGCACAAAAATAACACCATGGCAATTCTGCTGAAAACAGCGTCAGTCCGGGTTAGTTCCATCCAAATCATGCAAATTAGGGTCCAAAACAAGGGCAAAAGTGCTTGGAAAAGTAGATACGATGGAGACGTATCAACTCCCCCAAGCTTAAACCTTTGCTTGTCCTCAAGCAATTCAGTTGATAAACTGAAAGTGATAAAGAAAAACTTTCACAAACTCTGTTTGCGATTGTTGTTGTAAATATGTAAAGCCAACATTCAAGTTTTCAGCAAATATTATGAACTAACCATATTCACAATAACATTTAGGTCTCATGTTTACTCATATCAATGACATAATCAACTACTCCCTCCATTCCTAAATATTTGTCTTTCTAGACATTTCAAATGACTACTACATACGGATGTATGTAGACATATTTTAGAGTGTGGATTCACTCATTTTGCTCCGTATGTAGTCACTTGTTGAAATGCCTAGAAAGACAAGTATTTAGGAACGGAGGGAGTAGTGAGCAATAATAATAAATATCGGATGACAACACTTTCTCAAAACAATCATGATATGATATAACAAGATGGTATCTCGCTAGCCCTTTCTAAGACCGCAAAACATAAATGCAAAGCACCTTTAAAGATCATGGACTGACTAGACATTGTAATTCATGGTAAAAGAGATCCAGTAAAGTCATACTCAATGTAAACTAACAGTAATGAATGCAAATGACAGCGCTGCTCTCCAACTGGTGCTTTTTAATAAGAGGATGATGACTCAACATAAAAGTAAATGGATAGGCCCTTCGCAGAGGGAAGCAGGGTTTTGTAGAGGTGCCAGAGATCGGTTTTGAAATAGATATGAATAATATTTTGAGCGGTATACTTTCATTGTCAACATAACAACCGAGAGATCTCGATATCTTCCATGCTAGACACATTATAGGCGGTTCCCAAACAGAATGGTAAAGTTTATACTCCCCCTCCACCAACAAGCATCAATCCATGGCTTGCTCGAAACGACGAGTGCCTCCAACTAACAAGAGTCCCGGGGGAGTTTTGTTTGCAGTTATTTTGATTTGATTTGCATAAAGCATGGGACTGGGCATCCCGGTGACCAGCCATTTTCTCGTGAGTGAGGAGCAGAGTCCACTCCTCTTGAGAATAACCCGCCTAGCATGGAAGATAGAGACAACCCTAGTTGATACATGACCTATTTGAGCATACAAAACAAAATGTTTATTTGAAGGTTTAGAGTTTGGCACATACAAATTTACTTGGAACGGCAGGTAGATACCGTATATAGGTAGGTATGGTGGACTCATATGGAACAACTTTGGGGTTTATGGAATTGGATGCACAAGCAGTATTCCCACTTAGTACAAGTGAAGGCTAGAAAAAGACTGGGAAGCGACCACCTAGAGAGCGACAACAGTCATGAACATGCATTAAAATTAATCAACACCGAATGCAAGCATGAGTAGGATATAATGCACCATGAACATAAATATCATAGAGGCTATGTTTATTTTGTTTCAACTACATGCGTGAACATGTGCCAAGTCAAGCCACTCGAATCATTCAAAAGAGGATACTACCCTATCATACCACATCACAACCATTTTGTTAGCATGTTGGCACGCAAGGTAAACCATTATAAACTCCTAGCTAATTAAGCATGGCATAAGCAACTATAATCTGTAATTGTCATTGCAAATATGTTTCTTTCATAATAGGCTGAATCAGGAACGATGAACTAATCATATTTACAAAAACAAGAGAGATCGAGTTCATACCAGCTTTTCTCATCTCAATATGTTCATCATATATTCCAGTAAAAAATTAAGTTCATCATATAATCATCATTATTGCCTTTCACTTGCACGACCGAATAGTGTGGATAATAATAATAGTGCACGTGCATTGGACTAACCTGGAATCTGCAAGCATTCAATTCAAGAGAGAAGACAAGGTAATATGGGCCCTTTTGTCAGATCAAAAATAATGCATATAAGAGCATTGTTGAGGAAATCGTTAACTGGTAACTGCTCGGTTGGCTGGCGAGTAGGGGATTAATAGGCTAATCGGCAAGTTAATCGGCCATTTAATCAATTAATCGAACAATTTATCAGTTTATCGGCTACTCGGTGACCCTATGAGTAGGGATTAATCGGCAAGTTAATTGGTTAATCAGATGAATTCTTGAACTGGGTATAAGAGCCACTTTAACATTTTCATTATGGTCTTCTCCTCTTGACCCCCAAAGGATAGAAAAGAAATAAAACTATTTACACGGGAAAGCTCCCAACAAACAAAAGAAGAACGAGAAATATTTTTGGGTTTTCTTTTTAATTACTACTACAAGCATGGAAAGTAAACTAATTAAAAAGCTACAACTATTTTTTTTTGTTTTTCTTAAGGTTTATTAAACACACAAGAAGAAAGCATAAAAAGGAAAATAAACTAGCATGGATGATACAATGGAAAAGTATGAGCACCGACAACTAGCAATAAGTGTGTGAACATGAATGTAATGTCAGTGAGAAATACGTACTCCCCCAAGCTTAGGCCTCATTTGGTTTGGAGGAATTTCATAGGAATTCTAGAGGATAGGATTCTTATAGGATTTTTTCCTTTAGAGCCCTTTGGTTTATAGGAATGGATTCCTATTTCTACATAGGATTGGTTCCTATCCTCCACATTTCATAGGAAAATAAAAATGAGCCTAGACTCAATGGAAAAATTCATTTGGTTTCAACCAAATGACATCTCGTTTCCTATTCCTACTCATAGGATTTAAGATACACGTCATCTCATTTCCTACAAAATTCCTATTCCTACGATAATCCTATCCTGTGAACCAAAAGAGGCCTTAGGCTTTTGGCCTAAGTTGGTCTATGGCCACGACTGGCCTGGCGGATATCCAAAGTAATGGTTGGGGTCGTACTGAGAAGAATCCCCTTGGTGCCACTGGTTGGCGATCTCTTCCGGATTCCACTGATAAACAGACTACCAGTGAGGATCAAATTGTGGTTCCGGATCTGGCTCTGTAGCTGGTGTGGGGTTTCGGTAGGCGTGAATGGCCTCCGGTGGAACAAGGTACTTGCCTGCAGATAAGTCAAACAAGGAAGGAGCGGGCAAAGTAATAGTATCAGGGTGATTTTTATCAAATATCAGCTTGTACTTAAGCATCTTTTCCTTGTTCTTAATGATAAAATCATGTGCTACCATACTCTTATAGTCTAGAAAAACAGGAGGCAACAACTTTTCTACCTTCTCATAATGTCTAATAGGTATGTTAAAATGTGCAGCGAGGCACGAGGCAAAAATGCCTCCCAAGATGGGGCCCTTAGTACGGTTAAGATTTAACCGCTTTGCAACAATAGCGCCCATACTAAATGTGTCATCACGGAACAAGGCATGGCACAAAATAACAATATCAGGGGCACTAAGGTTGCCACGGTTTCCACGACCAATTAAGCATCTACTAGCAAATATTGCAAAGTAACGTAAAACAGGAAAATGTATGCTAGTAATTCTTGCATCGAAAACTTTCCTCGTTTCCCCTACAGCAATTGTATCAATAAACCCTTCCACATCGTCACGATGTGGTTCCTCTACGCTACCCTTAAAAGGTATCAAACAAACCCGACAAAAATCACGAAGTGACATCTCCTTATGCTCATCATATAAATAAAATTCCACCGTAGGCGGTGAGCTCCTAGCATGGAAATGAAAGCTTTGCACAAAAATATTGGTGAGTAAGAGATATTGTTCGTGTTGGTCATGGAGGAAGGCGGTGAGGCCTGCATTCTCAGCCAATTCAGACAAATCATCATAAATCCCGGCTGCTCTCAAGAAATCATCACAAGGCCATTCACACGACCGAACCTCCGCGGTGCAAGGGAGATTATACTTGGGCTTCTTGTTCTCTTCACTCTGTTTATCCTTTGAGCTTCGGCTCGATGAGCCCCTCAAAAATCTCTTCAGCTTTTTCAAAGAACAATCCCCCAAAGCAGTTTTGTGAATGGAGCTTCGAGTAAGGAGATCAAAAATGGCAGCAAGATGAGCTTGGACTCGGGTTTGAGCTGGCTAGTGATGTTTCTGGGAGGAAGGAGTGTGTGGTAGCTGAATAAGTGGAGGGGAGCCACTGTGGGCCCACGAGGCAGGGGGCGCGCCCTGGACCCTCGTGGCCAGGTGCTTGCTCCCCCTGCTGTGTTCTCAGTGCCAGATATTCTCAAATATTCCACAAAAAATCATATTTAAATTTCAGGGCAGTTGGAGAACTTTTATTTTTGGGGTATTTTTTATTGCATGGATAATTCAGAAAACAGACAGAAATTAGTATTTTTTGCTTTATTTAATATAAATAACAGAACGTAAAGAGAGGGTACAGAGAATTGTGTTTTCTAAATTCATGCATCTCATGCTCATCAAAGGAATCCACTAACAAGGTTGATCAGGTCTTGTTAACAAACTCATTCCGAATAACACGGACCTGGAGAATTTTCGAATAACACTAGGTTACCTCAACGGGGATATGCATGTCCCCAACAATAAGAATATCATATTTCTTCTTGACAGTAGGAAGAGGAAATTCAAAACCTCCAATAGTAATAGTTGAAAAGTTTCCAATAGAATTGATACTATGGACTTGAGATTGTTTCCTCAGAAAGTGTACCGTATGCTATTACCATTAACATGAAAAGTGACATTGCCTTTGGTGCAATCAATAACAGCCCCTGCAGTATTCAAAAAGGGTCTTCCAAGAATAATAGACATACTATCGTCCTTGGGAATATCAAGAATAACAAAGTCCGTTAAAATAGTAACGTTTGCAACCACAACAGGCACATAATCACGAATACCGACAGGTATAGCAGTTGATTTGTCAGTCATTTGAAAAGATATTTCAGTAGGTGTCAACTTATTTAAATCAAGTCTACGATATAAAGAGAGAGGCATAACACTAACACCGGCTCCAAGATCACATAAAGCAGTTTTAACATAGTTTCTTTTAATGGAGCATGGTATAGTTGGTACTCCGGGATCTCCTAGTTTCTTAGGTATTCCACCCTTAAAAGTATAATTAGCAAGCATGGTGGAAATTTTAGCTTCTAGTATCTTTCTTTTATTAGTAACAATATCTTTCATGTACTTAGCATAAGGATTCATTTTAAGCATATCAGTCAAACGCATACGCAAGAAGATAGGTCTAATCATTTCAGCAAAGCGCTCAAAATCCTCATCGTCCTTTTTCTTGGATGGTTTAGGAGGAAAATGCATGGGTTTCTGAACCCATGGTTCTCTTTCTTTACCGTTCTTCCTAGAAACAAAGTCTCTCTTATCATAACGTTGATTCTTTGATTGTGGGTTATCAAGATCAACAGCAGGTTCAATCTCTACTTCATTTTCATTACTAGGTTGAGCATCAACATGAACATCATTATTAACATTATCACTAGGTTTATGCTCATTACCAGATTGTGTTTCAGCATCAGAAATAGAAATATCATTGGGATTCTCAGGTGTGTCATCAATAGGTTCACTAGAAGCATGCAAAGTCCTATCATTTTTCTTTTTCTTCCTCCTAGAAGGACTAGGTGCATCAATATTATTTCTCTGAGAATCTTGCTCAATTCTCTTAGGATGGCCCTCAGGATACAAAGGTTCCTAAGTCGTTTTACCACCTCTAGTCATAACTCTAACAACATTATCATTTTTCTTACTATTTAATTCATTGAGCAAATCATTCTGAGCTTTAAGTACTTGTTCTACTTGAGTGGTAACCATAGAAGCATGTTTACTAATAAGTTTTAGTTCACCTTTAACATTAGACATATAATCACTCAAGTGTTCAATCATATAAGCATTATGTTTCAATTGTCTACCAACATAAGCATTAAAATCTTCTTGCTTAGCCATAAAGTTATCAAACTCATCTAAGCATTGGCTAGCAAACTTAGTAGGAGGGATTTCAGCTTTATCATATCTATAGAGAGAATTTACCCTTACTACCCGTGTCGGTTTATCAAGACCATGTATTTCTTCAACATGCGGTAAATTAAGACCATTTATTTCTTTAATAGGAGTTAAATTATCAACATCTTCAGCATTAATACCTTTTTCTTTCATAGATTTCTTTGCCTCTTGCATATCTTCAGGACTGAGAAATAGAATACCCCTTTTCTTCGGAGTTGGCTCAGGAGTTGGTTCAGGAGTTGGATCAGGGAGTGTCCAATTATTTTAATTAGTCAACATATTATTCAATAGAATTTCAGCTTCATCAATAGTTCTTTCCCTGAAAACACAACCAGCATAGCTATCCAGGTGGTCTCTGGAAGCATCAGTTAGCCCATTATAAAAGATATCAAGTATCTCATTTTTCTTGAGAGGATGATCAAGCAAAGCATTAAGTAATTGGAGAAGCCTCCCCCAAGCTTGTGGGAGACTCTCTTCTTCAATTTGCAAAAAATTATATATTTCACTTAAAGCAGCTTGTTTCTTATGAGCGGGGAAATATTTAGCAGAGAAGTAATAAAATCATATCCTGGGGACTACACACACAACCAGGATCGAGATAATTAAACCATATCTAGCATCACCCTTTAATGAGAACGGAAATAATTTAAGGATATAATAGTAGCGAGTTTTCTCATCATTAGTGAACAGGGTGGCTATATCATTTAATTTAGTAAGATGTGCCACAACAGTTTCAGATTCATAGCCATAGAAAGGATCAGATTCAACTAAAATAATTATCTCAGGATCAACAGAGAAATCATAATCCTTATTAGTAACAAAGATAGGTGAAGTAGCATAAGCAGGATCATATTTCATTCTAGCATTCAGAGTTTTTTGTTTCAGCTTAGCTAAAAGTTTCTTAAGTTCACTTCTATCATTGCAAGCAAGAAATTCTCTAGAAGTTTCTTCATCCATAACATAACCCTCAGGAACAACATGCAATTCATATCTAGGGGGAGAATCTTCATCATCACTTTCATCAATTTTACCAGTTTCAATAATTTCATTCTCTCTAGCTCTAGCAAGTTGTTCATCAAGAAATTCACCAAATGACACAGTAGTATCAAGCATAGAAGTAGTTTCATCATAAGTATCATGCATAGCAGAAGTGGCATCATCAATAACATGCGACATATCAGAATTAATAACAGAAGCAGGTTTAGGTGTCGCAAGCTTACTCAAAACAGAAGGTGAATCAAGTGCAGAGCTAGATGGCAGTTCCTTACCTCCCCTCGTAGTTGAGGGATAAATCTTGGTTCTTTAATCTTTCAATGTCTTCATAATAATAAGCAGATATAAATCTCAAGTGACTCAAAGAATAGAGCGATGCTCCCCGGCAACGGCGCCAGAAAATAGTCTTGATAACCCACAAGTATAGGGGATCGCAATAGTTTTCGAGGGTAGAGTATTCAACCCAAATTTATTAATTCGACACAAGGGGAGCCAAAGAATATTCTCAAGTATTAGCAGCTGAGTTGTCAATTCAACCACACCTGGAAACTTAATATCTGCAGCAAGGTATTTAGTAGCAAAGTAATATGATAGTAGTGGTAACGGTGGTAAAAGGTAACGGTAGAAAAAGTAATATTTGGTGTTTTATAGTGATGATAACAATAGCAACAGAAAAGTAAATAAGCGAAGAACAATATACGGAAAGATCGTAGGCAATGGATCGGTGATAGAGAATTATGCCGGATGCGATCGATCATGTAACAGTCATAACCTAGGGTGACACAAAACTAGCTCCAGTTCATCAATGTAATGTAGGCATGTATTCCGAATATAGTCATACGTTCTTATGGAAAAGAACTTGCATAACATCTTTTTCCTACCCACCCATGGCAGCGGGGTCCTATTGGAAACTAAGGGATATTAAGGCCTCCTTTTAATAGAGTACCGGACCAAAGCATTAACACATAGTGAACACATGAACTCCTCAAACTACGGTCATCGCGGGGAGTGGTCCCGACTATTGTCACTTCGGGGTTGCCGGATCATAACACATAGTAGGTGAGTATAGACTTGCAAGATAGGATCAAGAATTCTCATATATTGATGAAAACATCATAGGTTCAGATCTAAAATCATGGCACTCGGGCCCTAGTGACAAGCATTAAGCATAGCAAAGTCATAGCAACATCAATCTCAGAACATAGTGGATATTAGGGATCAAACCCTAACAAAACTAACTCAATTACATGATAAATCTCATCCAACCCATCACCGTCCAGTAAGCCTACGATGGAATTACTCACGCACGGCGGTGAGCATCATGAAATTGGTGATGGAGGATGGTTGATGATGACGATGGCGACAGATTCTCCTCTCCGGAGCCGCGAACGGACTCCAGATCAGCCCTCCCGAGAGAGTTTAGGGCTTGGCGGCGGCTCCGTATCGTAAAACGTGATGAATCCTTCTCTCTGATTTTTTTTCTCTCTGAACGTGAATATATGGAGTCAAGGTTGAGGTCGGTGGAGCGTCAGGGGGGCCACGAGGCAGGGGGACGCGCCCAGGGGTGCAGGCGCGCCCCCCACCCTTGTGGGTAGGTGGAGGCCCCCCTGACGTGGATTCTTCTTCTAGTATTTTTTATATATTCCAAAATAATTCTCTGTTGATTTTCAGGTCATTCCGAGAACTTTTATTTCTGCACAAAAATAACACCATGGCAATTCTACTGAAAACAACGTCAGTCCGGGTTAGTTCCATCCAAATCATGCAAGTTAGAGTCCAAAACAAGGGCAAAAGTGTTTGGAAAAGTAGATACAACGGAGATGTATCAAGGACCAGGTAGCATAGTTAAAATTTAGCATAATAACGATATAGCTGATCAGGCTAGAAATGACTTGAAGGATTATTAAACTCATAAGCAACACAAATTACTTGGAGTTATTGAATCAGAGTGTGGAATCGATTCACTATTCGGTGTTCTGGAGTGACTAATATCTTAGAACCCGGGGGAAATTCGAATCGGCGAGAATAATAGTTGATGAAGAACCCATAAGAAGTTATGTAGTTTAGTGATATTCTCGAGATACCAGAGTGTAATACTCGACGGTAGATCAAAGTAAAGGTTGGACAGGTGCAATCATCTGCAGAAAACAAATGCTTAAACTTGCCCAAGAAATGGGATCAAAGGAGAACAATATGGTCGGAACCATAGCTGCAAGGGACCCAATTTAATGACACCAAAAGAATTACCCACATGATTAAATATTTTGCAAGAAGCTTCCATGATAAGTTCCACATCGGGTCCATGGGCATGAGCACAAAGTTCAAGGTCGACTCCCACTTCTTTAATGCATAACCTTTCATTCACTTCTTGTCTTCAAAGAAGTTGTAGTGTTGAAATTTTATCTAGCGACGCACCCGAAGAGTATGACTCATGAAAACTTTCGGGTTCACATGGTTTAGAGAAGGCATATGTTCAACCCGTCAGGGCATCTTAGAACATATACCATGAACTTTAGGATCAATTAACACATGCTCGAAGTAGAGCATGGTTGAGAAGAGCAGGGGATACAATTTACCAAAGGCATTATATATCAAGGGATGGACTCGAGGTTTTGAGAATATGTAGGAGAGGTCGGATAATAATCCAACAAATGATTTGGTGGTCCACAAGGGATCTGATGCGAGCATCGGTACCCAACCAGAACAAGAGAGAATGCAAGGAGATCGGATTATAGAAACAACTGACTAACTCAAAGCTCAATTGCAAAGGAATTATGAATTCCAAGTCAAGGGATCAGAAGCAACGCTCTGATTAGGGATGGATAAGTTGAATAGCCGTAGGGGTACAATCGACGACAATTTGATTGGTCGAGAACCAGCTCCTGTTCAAAATGACATCTAAGCCGAAAGGATGAATTCTAGGATCTGATTGAGGATTGCGATCATTCGCAACTTATAGAATCAATGGACTCAAAATGATAGTGACAAAGGATGCCAATAAGATCACTATACTTATGGGATTAGCCATAATGCAAGCAAGCAAGAATTTCAAGAGCAATACACTGCTAAGGATTTTCGGAAGATCGAATGGTATTTCGAAGACTTTTGGGAAACACATGAACAACTGGGGATGAGCGGATACTCGGCAAGTGCGAGGAATTTATCCGTAGGGGTATTCATGTGGCAAAGAACTGCAAGGCAGTAGGCACAAAGTATTCTTGAAACAATAGAGTATTTCGGGGTATCTTGTAATAATAAGATCATCGAGGAATGACTGTATGAGTGACAAGTATACGGGGTCATCCATAGGGGGTTTATCGATGAAAGGGAATTGCAAAAGCGACGTCACAAAGTCTCGAGAGAACATCTGAGAGTATCTTCAGAATCCTTCGGTGCACCAAGCAAGCATCTGGAGTGAGGGGCTCTCCGGGAGGAAGTGGGCACGGGAACCTAGAGTTAGAATTAGTAAATTCATTTTAACCCGAATAGAGAGAGATTAGAGTCCGAGAGTATAGACGCGGAATAAAAGATCCTAATACCACCCAATGGCGACGTGGGCCCATGGGCCGCACAACCATGTTGGTAAAACAGTTTTTCAATGACTAGACTCGACTTCGGCCAAGGAGTTGGAAGGGGGATTCCTACAGGCAGTCGGCTCTGATACCAACTTGTGACGCCCCCGATTTGACCGTACACTAATCATACACGCAAATGTGTATGATCAAGATCAAGGACTCAAGGGAAGATATCACAACACAACTCTAGACAAAAATTAAAATAATACAAGCTTTATATTACAAGCCAGGGGCCTCGAGGACTCGAATACATAAGCTCGAAAACACAAGAGTCAGTGGAAGCAACAATATCTGAGTACAGACATAAGTTAAACAAGTTGCCTTAAGAAGGCTAGCACAAATGTAGCAACGATCGAAAAGGCAAGGCCTCCTGCCTGGGACCTCTGAACTACTCCTCGAAGTCGAACTCCACGTAGAATCATCCTCGGGATCCTCTGGCTCCTGGACTCCATCATATGATCGCGGTAACCGGGAAAAGGCGAAAAAGAAGTAGGAAAGCAACCATGAGTACTCATCCAAAGTACTCGCAAGCAAGGATCTACACTACATATGCATTGGTATCAATGAAATGGGTAGTATCTATGGACTGAACTGCAGAATGCCAGAATAAGAGGGGGATAGCTAGTACTATCGAAGACTACACTTCTGGCAGCCTCCATCTTGAAGCAGTAGAAGAGAGTAGATGGTAAGTTAACCAAGTATCATCGCATAGCATAAACCTACCCGGCGATCCTCCCCTCGTCGCCCTGTGAGGGAGTGATCACCGTGTTGTATCTGGCACTTGGAAGGGTGTGTTTTATTAAGTATCCGGTTCAAGTTGTCATAAGGTCAAGGTACAACTCCGGGGTCGTCCTTTTACAGAGGGACACAGCTATTCGAATAGATAAACTTCCCTACAGGGGTGCACCACATTTCCCAACACGCTCGATCCCCTTTGGCCAGACACACTTTCCTAGGTCATGCCCGGCCTCGGAAGATCAACACGTCGCAGCCCCACCTAGGCACAATAGAGAGGTCAGCATGCCGATATAAATCCTATGGCGCAAGGGTCTGGGCCCATCTCCCATTGCACACCTGCATGTCGCGAACGCGGCCGGCGAGCAGACCTAGCCTCCCTTATACAAGAGCAGGCGTTCCAGTCCAACCCGGCACGCGCCGCCCAGTCACTGACATCAAGAAGGCTACGACTGATACCACAACGTTGAGTGCCCATAGCTGTTCCTGCGTAGTTGGTTAGTGCGTATAGGCCAGTGGCCAGACTCAGATCCAATACCAAGATCTCGTTAAGCGTGTTATCTTGAAGTAACCACGAATGCCGACCAGGGCCAGGCCCACCTCTCTCCTGGGTGGTCTCAACCTGCTTTGTCGCTCCGCCACAAAGATCCACCCAGAGGGCCGTCGGGACAAAGGTCCTTTCAGCCCCCAATCTGTGAATCACTCGCGGGTACTCTACGAGCCGACCCGTGTTTAGCCATCACATGTATCATGTATATGTATATAAGTATATACCCGTGATCACCTCCCTAGTGATCACGGCCCGATAGTATAGCACGGTAGACGGACAAGAATGTAGGGCCACTAATGATAAACTAGCATCCTATACTAAGCATTTATGAATGCAGGTAAGGTATCAACACTGTAGCAACAATGACAGGCTATGCAATAGAATAGGATTAACGGAAAGCAGTAACATGCTACACTACTCTAATGCAAGCAGTAGAGAGAAGAATAGGCGATATCTGGTGATCAAGGGGGGGGCTTGCCTGGTTGCTCTACAGACAGAAACAGACCCTCGAAGGTGAAGTAGTCGATCACTGGTTCAACCGCGGTCTCGGGGTCTACCGGTAAGAAGTAACGGAGGGGGAACACAATAAATAACAGAGCAATCAAAGCATCACAAAGCATAACATGGAAATATGCGGTGCTAGGGGTGACCTAACTGTAACACCCTTGATGCGACTATATCTCCCACGTGTCGAGGCACGACTTAGAGCATAATCGCATTGAAGGCATATGTTGCATGTTAGGCAATCTTCACAACATCCCATGTAATATAGATAATAAAAGGGGAGATAACATAGTTGGCTTACACTCGGCACGTCAATCAAGGTACATAAATAACATTACATCATCCAAACACTCATGGCCCGACTACGGCGCCAAAATGAAAGATAACCCAACATGCGACACGGTCCCAATCACCCCCAACTGGGCACCACTACTGATCATCAGGAAAGGAAACATAGTATCGTTGAGAGTCTTCGTCGAACTCCCACTTGAGCTCGAGCGCGTCACCTGGAGCGGAATCATCAGGCCCTGCATCTGGTGTAATAGTAACCTGTGAGCCACAGGGACTCAGCAATCTCGCACCCTCACGATCAAGACTATTTAAGCTTATAGGTAAGGCAAGGTAAGTATGTGGAGCTGCAGCAAGCGACTAGAAAATATGGTGGCTATCCTGTTCGCAAAAGAGAGCGAGAAGAGGAGGCAAAGCGTGAGCGAGAAACTAGAGAGAAACCTGCGCAAACATTACTCCAACACCGTGTCCACTTCCGGACTCCGCCGAGAAGAGGCCATCACGGTAACACACACAGTTGATTCATTTTAATTAAGTTAAGGTTCAAGTTATCTACAACCGGACATTAACAAATTACCATCTGCCCATAACCGCGGGCACGGCTTTCGAAAGTTCAAATCCCTGCAGGCGAGTCCCAACTTAGCCCATGACAAGCTCGCACGGTCAACGAAGGAATAGACCTCCTCCCGAGACGTTCCGATCAGACTCGGTACCTCGGTTCTTCAAGACACTTCGACAGGTTAAAACAAGACCAGCAACATCGCCCGAATGTGCCGACAAATCCCGATAGGAGCTGCACATATCTCTTTCTCAGGGCACACTCAGATGAGCGCTCCATACAACTAAAACCAAACCTCGAGTTTCCCCGAGGGGGCGCTGCACAGGACTCTAGTTTGGACCAACACTCAGAGGAGCACTGGCCAAGGGGGGGCTAAAATAAGATGACCCTCGGGCTCCGGAAACCCAAGGGAAAAAGAGGCTAGGTGGAAAATGGTAAAACCAAGATTGGACATTGCTGGAAAAGCTTTAATCAAGGCGAACTATCAAGGGGTTCCCATTATAACCCAACCGCGTAAGGAACGCAAAATCCGGGAACATAACACCGATATGACGGAAACTAGGGCGGCAAGAGTGGAACAAAACACTAGGCGAGAGGCCGAGCCTTCCACCCTTTACCAAGTATATAGATGCATTAAGATAACATGGCAATATAATGGTATCCCAACAAGTAAATAATGTTCCAACAAGGAACGGCCTCCAAACTTCACCTGCAACTAGCAACGCTATAAGAGGGGCTGAGCAAAGCGGTAACATAGCCAATCAACGGTTTGCTAGGACAGGGTGGGTTAGAGGTTTGACATGGCAATTTGGGAGGCTTGAAAGCAAGTGGTAGGCATCGTAGCATTGGCATAGCAAAAGAGCGAGCATCTAGCAAAGCAAAGATAGTAGTGATTTCGAGGGTATGATCATCTTGCCTGCAAAGTTGTCAGAGTTGACTGGATCCTCGAAAGCAAACTCAACGGGCTCCTCGTTAGCGAACTCGTCTCCCGGCTCTACCCAACAAGACAAACAAGCAACAAGGACACAATCAACCACGTGCAAGGATCAAACAATATGATGCAAGGATGGTATGCTATGCGGGATGCGATGCGGGATGCATAAGCAAGATGTCACAAGGAATGCATGAACCTGGCCTCAACTTGCAAATCCAAGTGAGCAACTGGAAAGATGAGATGAAACCGCTTGAAAACGATATAAAGAACGTCGGAATCGGAGTTACAGTTTGGAAATGGCAAGCGATTCAAATAAGACACCGGTCTGCGATTTACAGCAAGTAGCCATCTAAATGCAATGAGATGAACAAGCTACAACACTCAAACATGGCATAAAAATACATGGCAGGGATGCATTCAAGATGCTTAACAAAAGTCTAGCACTGAGCTACGGTCAAATCATCCATTAACAGGTTCAGACAAGCATGGCAAAAATGCATTTGACGAACAGATTTCAGACTTAGTGAAATTAACACTTGTCTGGAATTTCAGATCAGATAGCACTTTTCGGAGCAACAAAACTACATGCTACTGGACCTGAAAATGGAAAAGTAAAGCATGGCATGGGGCTACTCAAAGAGCTTAACAAAAGTCCCTTAGTGACCTTGACCCAAAAGGGATCAGAAAATACAATTGCAAGCATGTGAACATGGCAAAAACACAACCAGATCACAGACTTGGTGAAAACTGGAGCATGCTGAAAACAGATATCAAGTAGGCATGTTTACGAGCTCGATGCACTCACTAAAGAGCAAGTCATGGCAATTTAAGCATACACCCACTCAAGAATGCACAAAATGCAAGCTAGACATGGCAAGAACAATAGCATAGCATGCACGGATCAACTACAACATCCTCGGAAAAATCGCTAACAAGTAGACAATCTGCCCAGATTCACGAAGTAGCAAAAGTAGAGCTCGATTGACTCAAGCTAGGGTGCTCCATAATTGCAAACAAAGACATGGATGGATAGAGCACTACAAGATTAACAAAACATCCGTACTGATCATCCTCAAAAGAGGCACGGATCACTAGGAAACAACATGAACATATGGCAATATGAGATAAATAGCTCAAGGACTTAGTGGAAATGCTAAGTCCCTGAAATCAGCATTACCAAGTGACTCACTTTGCAAGATTGTGCTAGTCACCACACACATCACAAAAATACATGGGTTGCACCTCTGGAAAGATGGCAAAACCCTTAACAAAACATATGTAGAGCTCATGGGCATATCATGCACGCAATAATCATGGCAAAAATGACAAATATCTAAATGGAGTAGCAGATCTGACAAATATCTCAAGTAGCCCTCTTCTAACAGCATTTCGGGCATCAAGATGAACTCAAATGAAAATGATGCAATGGAATGAAATGATGTACTCTCTGAGATGAACATTTTGATATGCTATATACCAAAACGGAGTTAGGGATGCAAAGTTATAGCACGATGAACAGGGCAACATGAACTAGGGTTTCGGGCAAAAAGTCAACCCTCGAGATTTTAGATCTCAGATCTGGCACGTTTTACGAGGATGGCCGGATTTCTTGGAGCTCGCCAGAGACGTCGCTGGACTTGCCGAGAAGAGGAGGAGGTCGGGGCGTGGTCGAGGAGGAGGAGGCCAGCCGGACGGAGGCGGTCGGCGGCGGGGCGGCGCGCTCGCCGGCGCGGGACGGCGGTGAGGCGGCGACCGACGGGCGAGGCGGCGCGGCGGCCGGCGTCGAGTGGCGGGGCGGCTGGCGTCGGCGGCCGGAGTGGCCGGGCGCGGGGAAGGCACGGGCGGCGCCAGCTGGGGCGGCTCGGCCCAGTCGGGCGCGGGAGGGCCGGCCATGGGCCGTGCAGGCCCGCGCGGCATGGCGAAGTGGGCGCCGGGCGGCGGCCAACGGGAGAGGGCCACGTGGCAGCGGCAAGGCGGACCGGACATGTCCGGCGGCGGGATATTTGTCCGGCGGCGGCGGGTGGAGATGGATCTGAGGTTAGGGTTGGAGGGGATCCGGGATTTTAGGAGGGGTTCTTTAAATAGGCATAGAGGGAGCCAGGAGAGTCCAAATGAGGTGCGGTTTTCGGCCACGCGATCGTGATCGAACGCTCTAGAAGATGGAGAGGGTTTAGGTGGGTTTTGGGACAAATTGGAGGGGTGTTGTGCTGCAACAAACACGAGGCCTTTTCGGTCCCTCGGTTAACCGTTGGAGTATCAAACGAAGTCCAAATGATACGAAACTTGACAGGCGGTCTACCGGTAGTAAACCAAGGCCGCTTGGCAAGTCTCGGTCCAATCCGGAAATGTTTAATCCCCACACACGGAAGGAAGGTAGAAAATGACCACCGGAGGAGAACGAAGCGCCGGAATGCAAAACGGACAACGGGGAAAATGCTCGAATGCATGAGATGAACACGTATGCAAATGCAATGCACATGATGACATGATATGAGATGCATGACAACGACAACAACACATGGAGACAAAAACCCGAACCCGAGAAAATAAAATAACTTAACGCCGGAACGGCAAGAGTTGGAGTACAAATTGGGAAAGTCATATCCTGGGTGTTACACTAACGCAGCACTAGGTGCTACTTGCGCAGGGGGGAAACATCTGAGAAAGTATTCCCAGTTTTACGCATTTTGGACAGATGAAGCGGAAGCGGGAAGTTGCGGGTTCACTATGCTAGGTATGTGTGACAGATGAACGGGTTGCATATCCGGATTTGTCTCGTCGTTCTGAGCAACTTTCATGTACAAAGTTTTTCCATCCGAGCTACGGTTTATTTTATATTAATTTTAAAAGATTTAAATAATTTTTAGGATTTATTTAATTATTTTAAATCAACATTATCCCGAATTGTGTTTGCTGACGTCATCATGATGTCAGCATGACATCAGCAATCAACAGAATGTTGACTGGGTCAAACTGACATGTGGCTCCCGGTTGCCATAGACTACTAACTAATTAACAATTAGTTATTTTAGTTACGAGGCTAATTAAGTTTAATTTTCTATATAAACATAATTAATTAAATTAATTAATTTATTTATTTTTTAATTTATTTTTTACTTTTTTCTGGGGGTGGGGCCCTGTTGTCAACGGCACAGTGGGTAAACGGGTGGGCTATCGGGCGTGGGTGCACGGGCGCCTCGACCCGGGGACGCGTGGGCACGAGCGCCGACGGCCAGGGGCCAGCGCGCGCCTTCAGGGGTGGACCAGTGGCTACGGCGCTCGGCCGGCCGGTCGCGGGCACCACGTCGCCGGGCAGCGGGCGCCGCACGGGGAGGCAGAGGAGTGGCGGCAAGCGAGCGGAGCAGTGGTTGAGGCACGGAGGATGGCCGCAGGGAAGTGAGTAGCAGGGCGCGAGCACGAACGGCCGCACGCGCGACGCAACGCGACCAGCTGGCGCTGCAGGGGGTGGGCGTGGTGACGGCCACGGGGACCAGTAGAGGTGGACGGCGAGCGGCGCTAGCAATGGCGAGAGCCGGCGCAGGCGGCGGGTGCAGAGGGGGAAGCGCGCGCGGGCGTGTGCGAGCCGCGACGGGGCACGACCACGCACAGGCGGGCGCGGCGACGGGACGGCGTGCGGGGAAGCGTTCGGAAGGGGGAGACGGACGGGGGCCGACGGGGAGCTCACCCCCGTTGACGAGAAGAGGGCGGCAAGGCTTGGTGCGGTCTGGCGAGGAGGAGGTCGGGGAGGACGTCCGGCGGCGCTGGGCGAAGCAGAGGCGGGGGAGACGAGGCGGTCCGGTGGTGAAGCGGCGTCAGCGAGATAGAGGCGGTGAGGCGGCGCCGACGAGGTGACGACGAGGAGGAGGACGGAGGTGCGGCGGGGTGGGTCACGGGCGGCGTCGGGGGCGCCCGCTCCCGGTCCAAAACGAGGTAGGGAGAGGAAGATCGAGGGGGAGTGGGGTATGGACGAAGTGGGGGCGTGCGGGACTAGGGCTACGGGGTAGTGGGGGTTAGTAGAGGGTTAGGAGGACCGGGGTGGGCCGACCAGTTGGGCCGAGGCCCAGCTGGCCCGGGGTTTCTTTTATTTTTTTGTTCTTTCTTTTACTTATCCTTTTTCCCTTTTTGTTTTTATTTTGTAATTTCCTTTTATTTATTTATTTTTCCTTAATTGTTTTATTTTATTTTGTTTTATATAACATAAAAGTTGTACCTAAATTAGTAGCACTAGTTATACCTCTGCTACAAAAAGTTTAACCCCTATAATAAATTAGATTAGTATTTTGTAAAATATCAAGGGCATTTATTTAATTGTTTTAACAACTGTTTTAATCACTTTAGAGTATTTAAGCATTATATAAAAGTGTGGTTTCTTCACCATAATTACCTACACATTATCTGGCACAACCCGAACATTTTACTTTTATTGTTTGAAAACTTTTGTGGTTTGCCTTAACTCAAATTTGAATTTAAATCATTTTGAACTAACGCGAGGTTAACAACAGTAACCGCGGTGACGTGGCATCATTAACAGGGAATTACTGTAGCTTAAATATCTGGGCGTCACAGACATTCATTCCCATTTTTGCATGGGACCTAAGCATGCAACCAAGGACACAGATTTGATTTTTCAACTAATTTATATGCATTAGAGCATGTGCATGTAGTTCAAATTTGAATTATGCACATAAATGCATTGAAAACTCAGTTGATGCATACAAATGTCCAAAGGAACCCCGAAAAATCCTAAAAATTGACACAACACTCTTGTTGTTCTATGTTGACACAAGAAAAATTTTGAAAGCAATAAGAGGCAATGGATACCGTTTCGTCCCCAAAGGTGGGACGTTCCCTACCGAAACCATCAGGCTTGTTGTGAGAAGCTTTGGTTTGTGAGAAGCAGATCCCCAAACCTGCCCCAAATGTGACAAAAAATTTACCACGACATGTTGATGCTACTCCATGATAGCATGCCAAGTTTCATGAATTTTCGACGAGTTTTGGATTTACTGGAATTTAAAAACCAGGTATCTCAATGTTTGCGGCCGAGTGACCGTGGTAGGGTGTTTGACATTCATTCCCATTTCTTGCATGGGACCTAAGCATGCAACCAAGGACACATATTTGAATTTTCAACCAATTTATATGCATTAGAGCATGTGCATGTAGTTCAAATTTGAATTATGCACATAAATGCATTGAAAACTTAGTTAATGCATAAAAATGTCCAAACGAACCCCGAAAAATCCCCAAAATTGACACAACACTCATGTTGTTCTATGTTGACACAAGAAAAAATTTGAAAGCAATAATAGGCAATGGATATCGTTTCATCCCCAAAGGTGGGACGTTCCCTACTGAAACCATCAGGCTTGTTGTGAGAAGCTTTGGTTTGTGCGAAGCATATCCCAAACCTGCCCCAAATGGGGCAAAAAAATTACCACGGCATGTTGATGTCGCTCCATGATAGCATGCCAAGTTTCATGAATTTCAGACGAGCTTTGGATTTACTAGAATTTAAAAACCAACTATCTCAATGTTTGCGGTCGAGTGGCCGTGGCAAGGTGTTTGACATTCATTTCCCATTTCTTGCATGGGACCTAAGCATGCAACCAATGGCAAAAAATTGAATTTTCAACCAATTTATATGCATTAGAGCATGTGCATTTAGTTCAAATTTGAATTATGCACATAAATGCATTAAAAACTCAATTAATGCATAAAAATGTCCAAACGAAGCACAAAATCGTTCAAAGTGAATGGTCCGGCGGCACCGCGCGCAAAGTTTCCCTAAACATTTGCAAAATTTTGGCCTACTGCCAAAATATCTACCCCCGCCCACTCCCCCTTCCCCACTCCCTTTTCTCCCTGACCACAAGTCACATTTCCCCTATTTCCTCCTTCCTTCCTAAGCTATAGCCGCTTCCTCGCTCTCGTCGTCTCGCATCCTACCGCCGGGGTCGCCATGGTCTTCTTCAAAGACCTCTCTAGCGGTTCCTCCTCCGGCGACGACTCCTTCACCACCCGGGTATGCCTCTCTTCTCTCTCTCGGGCTATGACTTGGAATGAAGGATTTTTACCCGGCGGTCGATTTGAGTCATTTCTTCCTCTTGTAGCTCCCTAGGACCATCAGTGGCAATGAATGGAGCGGGGTGGCTGAAGATCTATCTGCTCGTTGTCACCATCAATCTCCATGCATGAAGCTAGTTGCGTTTGAATCTGTGGATAGTGGGAGGAAGTTTCTGGCATGTGCAGAGAAGGTTAGACCCTCTTTCATTGTTACAAATCATTTATCAGATGTGATTCAAACACTGTCACGGTCCCAACCCATTCATACCACACCTTCAACCAAACGCATCCTAAGACAGTGTCACAGTTTGTACCTAGTATCTTAAATTGTTGCCATCTCATCAGCGGTGCCATTAGAAAATTATTTGGCACCGCTTTAGTAGTTTGTGCAGCCAAGTTTGGTCCACACATCCGAGCAGCCAAGAAGTAAAATACTAAATCTTTATGGCATGAAGGAACTGGGCATCGAAGCAACTACGTGCTCTGGAGTCCGGGTCCCTGATTTTTTCTGTTGCATCGGCTCGCCACTGCAGGGCACCGGTGCGAGATGTAGCAATAGTTGTCTTTACCCCAGTTTTGGCATACATAGTGGACAACCTTAGTGCTATTTGTTCTATGTTACTAGATTTGTGCATGTACACACCTGTTAGTATCAATTTGGTGTCATCCAAACACTGTCGCTATGCTGTTGCAGTTATATTTACCTTCCTCATAAAATGTTCAATTTGTTATTTATTGTACATGAGTAACAACTTGTAGCATTGTTGTAGTTAATTATAGCTTCTGATGTTCCAGAATTTGGTTGTTGTCTCAGTAGCAATTAATTCATTTGCACATTGATCTTTTTGAGAAGATATGTCATAATTAACATGTTTCTTCAGTTTTTCAAAATAAGCATTGGTGATTTTATATGTTGCTATAAACCCATTTTCCCTACAATTGTTATTGATCTAGTTTTAAATATTATAGGATGAACGGAAGTGTTCTTACCTGGAGTGGGTTGATCAAGAGTGGCCATAGTCTTTAAAGATGTGCCTAGCGAAGCTTTGGAGCATGTACGAGGAAGAGAACAGGCGTAGGCTTAGAGAAACTATTGTCAACGCTGAAGAATATTTGAAGATGCGGGATAAAAAGAGGACGGTGGAGAATGAGCTCAGATTTTTTAAATCATACTTTGCTAAGATGGTGTTGGCGAAGGAGGAGGCACTTTCCTAGTTGGCCAGTGCAAAACAGGTTCTTACTGAACTGAAAGCAGAGGTGGATAAGACGAGCCTAGATGATCTCGATTAGGGAAATGAATATATTGTTCTTACGAAGTTGAACTAGCTATATGTTGTACTGTGCTGTTTTCATGTAGCTATCGTACTGTGATGTTATAACATATTTATGTGCCTGATATGAAATTGGCAAACAACTGTTCGATATGAAATGTGAATTTGCGTAATACTGGAATTATTAATTGTAAACTAATAAACCTGCTAAATGTGTCATGGACCTTTGCAAACGGTTCTAGCAGTAAAAGCGCTTGCAATGGATAGCCCAATGCCACACAGTTTTCTTCATCAAATCACGTGTGATATAGTTGATAAAAGCAAACAGTTAACCAAGGCAGACCGTGTGTGATAGTTACACCTTTCACACACGGGCCTACACATAAAACTGTGTGGGATGTACATACGAACGGAAACATTTTCCTTGGATTGACTGTGTGCGATATACATACCTATGGAAATGTTTTTCTGGGATTGACCGTGTGGGATGTACATACCTACCGAAATGTTTTTCTAGGATTCACCGTGTGGGATGTACATACCTACGTAAATGTTTTTCTGGGATTCACCGTGTGGGATGTACATACCTACGAAAATGTTTTTTCTGGGATTCACCGTGTGGGATGTACATACCTATGGAAATGTTTTTCTGGGATTCACCGTGTGGGATGTACATACCTACGGAAATGATTGGGTTTCGATGCCTCGCCCGATCACGCACGGCCCCATCCTGTGTCCCAGGAGGGCCTATCCCCGATGATTTATGGGTCATGTGGGAAGGACCCCCCCTATCGCCCACATTCAGTTGGCGAAGGTTCCAAATGCCGTTGCGAAAAGGGGTTAAAACCGTTTGTATAGCACCAACACGTACTAGTGAGATCATCATGCACATGAGTGTGATGCATATACTTACCTTGTGGTGTTGAGCTGGCTTTGGGGGAGGTAAACTCGACAAAACAGGGTTAGATAACACAAGAACGCCTACTAAGCAAAGCAAGAACAAGAAACCAAAAGAATACCAAGACTGGAATGACATGTAATGAGTGAGTACTTAGTACTCTTCCTTAGAAATGCAATGAATTCCAAAGATTTTCTTCCATTAGAAATGAACTCTTTCTCCCCCTGAATCTGATATGGGATAATGGGAGAAGATAGGGTAAAAGAAAATCAGAGCAAAACAATCATAACACATACTGACATGTCTTTCCCATCTGGAAGACATGTGACTTCTCTCCTTTATGGATAATAAGCATCTGGATAAGCTTAAGATGTGCTTTCTCTCTCATGTGATGGGGAAAAATTTGTTTTTGCCACTCTAGATTTTGCCAATTTTCCTTATGCCATTCTAGATTTTGACATTTCACTTTTGCCACTCTTAGCTTTTGACAATTATCACAATTGCCATTTCGTGGCAAAAGAAAAATTTGCCCCCATGGGATAAGCTTTGATGTGCTCTCTCTCCCCCTTCGACATCATTTTCCAAGAAGGGATCTTCTGGAGCATGAGTCAAGTAGGTTTGGTCCTTGAGTCACATTACAAAGCAACATGTAATTTAAGATGTTGGTAGAGGACAAGAATCATCGAGTGGAGCTGGAAGAGATATGCAGGATGCAAATGGCAAAATGTTTTCTTGATATTGAAATCAGTGACTCCGAGTTATGGTGGGGAACACAGTAATTTCAAAAAAAAATCCTACACACACGCAAGATCCATCTAGGTGATGCATAGCAAAGAGAGGGGGAGAGTATGTCTATGTACCCTCGTAGACCGAAAGTGGAAGCGTTATGATAACGTGGTTGATGTAGTCGTACGTCTTCATGATCCGACCGATCCTAGCATCGAAGGTACGACACCTCCGTGATCTGCACACATTCATCTCGGTGACATCCCATGAACTCCAGATCCAGCTGAGGTTGAGGGAGAGTTTCGTCAGCACGATGGCATGATGACGGTGATGATGAAGTCACCGACGCAGGGCTTCGCCTAAGCACTACAACGATATGACCGAGGTGCAAATCTGTGTTGGGGGGCACCGCACACGGCTAAACAATCAACTTGTGTGTCTATGGGGTGCCCCCTCCCTCCTATATAAAGGAGTGGAGGAGGGGGAGGGCCGGTCCTATCATGGCGCGCCCAAGGGGGGAGTCCTACTCCCGGTGGGAGTAGGATTCCCCCTTCCCTAGTTGGAGTAGGACAGAAAGGAAGGGGGAGAGAGAGGGAAGGAAAGGGGGGACCGGCCCCCCACCCAATTGGATTGGGCTTGGGGGGCGCCCTCCACCTTGGCCGCCTCCTCCTCTCTCCCACTAAGGCCCATACACTCCCCAGAGGGTTCCGGTAACCCCCGGTACTCCGGTAAATGCCCGAACTCACCTGGAACCATTCCGATGTCCAAACATAGCCTTCCAATATATCTATCTTTATGTCTCGGACCATTTCGAGACTCCTCGTCATGTCCGAGATCACATCCTGGACTCTGAACTACCTTCGGTACATCAAAACACATAAACTCATAATATCGATCGTCACCGAACATTAAGCGTGCGGACCCTACGGGTTCGAGAACTATGTAGACATGATCGAGACTCACTTTTGGTCAATAACCAATAGCGGAACCTGGATGCTCATATTGGTTCCTACATATTCTATGAAGATCTTTATCGGTCAAACCGCATAACAACATACATTGTTCCCTTTGTCATCGGTATGTTACTTGCCCGAGATTCGATCGTAGGTATCTCAATACCTAGTTCAATCTCATTACTAGCAAGTCTCTTTACTCGTTCCGTAATACATCATCTCGCAACTAACTCATTAGTCACACATCTTGCAAGGCTTATAGTGATGTGCATTATCGAGAGGGCCCAGAGATACCTCTCCGATACACGGAGTGACAAATCCTAATATTGATCTATGCCAACTCAACAAACACCTTCGGAGACACCTGTAGAGCATCTTTATAGTCACCCAGTTACGTTGTGACGTTTGATAGCACACTAAGTGTTCCTCTGGTATTCGGGAGTTGCATAATCTCATAGTCATAGGAACATGTATAAGTTATGGAGAAAGCAATAACAATAAACTAAACAATCAAAGTGCTAAGCTAATGGATGGGTCAAGTCAATCACATCATTCTCTAATGATGTGATCCCGTTCATCAAATGACAACTCTTGTCCATGGCTAGGAAACTTAACCATCTTTGATTAACGAGCTAGTTAAGTAGAGGCATACTAGTGACACTCATTTTGTCTACGTATTCACACATGTACTAAGTTTCCAGTTAATACAATTCTAGCATGAATAATAAACATTTATCATGATATAAGGAAATATAAATAACAACTTCACTATTGACTCTAGGGCATATTTCCTTCAGTCTCCCACTTGCACTAGAGTCAATAATCTAGATTACACAATAATGATTCTAAGACCCATGGAGTCTTGGTGTTGATCATGTTTTGCTCGTGAGAGAGGCTTAGTCAATGGGTCGGCAACATTCAGATCCGTATGTATCTTGCAAATTTCTATGTCTCCCTCCTTGACTTGGTCGCGGATGGAATTGAAGCGTCTCTTGATGTGTTTGGTTCTCTTGTGAAATCTGGATTCCTTTGCCAAGGCAATTGCACTAGTATTGTCACAAAAGATTTTCATTGGACCCGATGCACTAAGTATGACACCTAGATCGGATATGAACTCCTTCATCCAGACTCCTTCATTTACTACTTCCAAAGCAGCCTTGTACTCCGCTTCACACGTAGATCTAGCCATGACGCTTTGCTAGGAACTGCACCAACTGACAGCTCCACCATTTAATAAAAATACGTATCTGGTTTGTGACTTAGAGTCATCAGGATTAGTGTCAAAGCTTGCAT